>NC_134959.1:18689916-18864916 GCF_965638725.1 Aptenodytes patagonicus | reverse complement strand
GGGGGGGGGGGGGTCCCACCGCCCGCAAAGGCAACGGGGGGCGCGCCGGGGTCCCGCTCTGCCTGGCCTAAATCCACTTCCCCCCCCCCCCCGAGGTCTGCACCCCTTATCCGGGCTTGCACCGGCACCCTAAGGAGGGGGGCTGAATCCGCTTGTCTGGGAGGGGCGGGAGCGGGGGTGCGTGCAGTGCCACGCCACGCGCTCCGCGCCCCCCCGTTCCCCTCGCCTCGCCCGGCCCGCCGAGCTCCCGCCGTCCGCCGCTCCTTCCCAGGTGGAAAGCGGTTCTTTCCCCCGGCGCGCTGCCGCCCGCCCCCCCGGGCCATCCCTCACCCACCACATCATCCATTTCCAGCCGCACCCCCGCACACTGGGCCCTATTTACCGCTCGGGTTTCAGGGCTGCACCGGCTCGGCAGCAGCGCCGGTGCCGGGCGGGCAGAAACCCACCCACGGCTGGGGTCCCCCCCCCCTGCCCCCGCCGATCTGGTGTCCCCTCCCCGGTGAAAGGGAGCCGCGCTTTCTGCCTGAGGGGTGTTTCCAGCCATGGGGCAGAGGCACACACGCCTCTGGCACACTCAGCTTAGCCCGGGCTGCACCGAGAGGTGTTTCCTATTCCTTTGGGGAGAGCACTTCCTTTCCTTTTCCCCCGCCCCACATTCGAGGAAATGTTTAAAAATTGTCTAAAAAAATAACAGCTTAGAAAAATGCCACAAGACTGGGTGTCCCCAGTTTATGCCGCACGCCGGCTGCCTGCCTTCTCTTCCCGTGCCTGCCCACAGCCTCCTCACCCGCAACACACCGGCAGCTCCAGCCGCCTCGCATCCCCCCGGTGCTTATTGCTCTCCCAGCGATAACATCTCCTCCCCGGTACGGCACAGCGGAGCTGCCGGTCTCCCACCCGGCGAGCGGCCGTGAATCGCTGCGGGCTTCGCTCTCCGTACCGCCCCAGCTCCCGATTTTGGGCACGGGGTTACACCTTACACATTTTCCTCCCCCTAACCGAGGTTTTTCCCTCGGTGACTCGCCCCGTGTCCCGGTGCCGGTGCCGGCCAGCTGAAGGCGAGAATCGCTATTGGAAATCAATGCGTGTCACCGTCCCGGTAACGATGGCAGAGCTGTAAAAACCGGCCACGGAGAAAACAGCAGATCAACCGGGCCAAAGGCCGCCGATACAGGGAGCTCTGGTCGTGCTCCTACTCATCTCCTAAATCACCTCCCCTTCCCCGCTCACTTCCAAAACACACCGTGGAGCCTTCCCCGGGGCAGGGCGGGGGCGACGCGGGGCGCAGGCAGGGCCCAGGCTCCCGTGCGCCGAGGAGTTTGTAAAAGCGCGTTTCCTCCGCTAAGTGCTAACACCATCTGGTTATCTGCGAAGCGGGGCACGCTGGGTTTCTGTTACCCGCCCTGAAGTGTTTTTTTTGCAGCTCAGCTCCGTCGTGGCCGAAAGCCGAGGGGAGCCGGGGACGAAGCGGCGCTGCCCCGGCGGGGCGGACACCACCCCATCACCACCCCCCCCCCGGCCCGGGCACCGGCAGGGCTCCCCTCAAACCCGCTCCCTGCAGTTTTATCCGGCGTTATTGCAGATCCAGCCTCTTCCACCAAACAACAGATGCAGCCTCTAATGCAAATATTGCCATTTCCCTGCTGAATTAGCCTTGTCACTTAGCCCAGAAGCTGGCAGCGTTAAGCCAGCTTGCATTTTAATTTGGCCCTGAAGTTACTTATTTCATTATTGATCAAACATAATGCTGAATCAATGTTCATCTTGTTACCTGGGCCATTTCCATGTAATACAGTGATAGCACTGCCTGGAGTTACTCATTCCCATCCCAAAGTGACTTTACCATAAAATCAATGCTTGTTTGTTACTGATATAAGGCAGCATCCGTGGGATGAAGAGCAAATAAAGCAGTTACGCCATCGCTATCTAAAAGTTTGGACGGAATACGTACGTGAATAAAGACTTTGATATTTAAATGTAGTTTATCGGCATCAAAATCATCCTACCCGGGCCGATGGGACAGAAAATCTCAGGCTGCAAGGTGACGGGCTTTGATACTGTAGGTGTTGCCATTTGTAAACGCTACCAGGGACCTAATGGGGGAATCGTTTCTAAACCAGAGTATCATTACACAGCAGATGTGGGCTGTAAGCTCTTCCGGGCAGGGACTGTTTTGGAAAAACAGTAATTAATACAATAGTAATTAATGATTGTGTCACAAGATTAGACTCCGCGCAGTGTTATCTTCAGTGCAGCTGCTGCTCCTTTTCTTTGCTTGTGCTTTTCCCCTCCAGCTAATAAACCCGGTTACAAATTACGCGAAGCTGTCCGCATCCCCGGCTCTCCCATGCGGCGGCCGGAGAGCGCTGAAACATCTCACCCGGGGAGTGCCCCGCGTTGCTTCCACGCAGGCACTAAAAGCGTCCGGAGTCGTCGTTTGAGTTGCATTTCCCTCGCACGGCGCGCCGGCACGTCCAGGTCCCCCCCGCCAGACGCACCGTCCCCACCCCGGCGGGAGGCACCTCCCGGCGGGCTGGCGACGAGGGAAGAGGGACGGGGGTACCCGGCCGGGGAAGCCGGAGAGGCACCGTCCCGTCGGGACCGTCCCACCGCGGCGGCCCCGGGGGGGGGGCGGGTCAGCGCCCGGGACGGCGTGAGCCCCCCGCGGTGCCGGGCGGGGAGCGGGAAGCTGCTCCCGTGCCGGGGGCTCCACCGAGGGCGTTCCAGGGAACGGAGCAGCAGGAGGGGAACAATCTGGGTTTAAACCCGCTGGCAAAGCTCGAGAAACCCGGGATATCCCCGGCTCCGGCTTACAAAGGCTGCAGCCCTCCCGCCGGAGCCGGAGCCGCGCACGTCCCCGCGGCCGCGGAGGAAGGCGGGGGCTCGGCGGGGCTCGGCGGGGGCGGCCCCTGCCCGGCCGGTGAGCGCCGGGGGCCGCGGGCGAGGAAAGATGTGACGGAAAATGGCGAGGGGAAGTTTCCCGCAGTTGTGTGCGCTTTCTGCCCGCTCCTCCGCTCCCGCGGAGCGGCGGGAACGTCCCCCGCCGGAGGTCGGAGTCAGAGAGCCACACTGACACCAGCAAGACACAAAAGCCACTCATTCCGACGGACGATGGAAAGTCTAACCAGGTGCATAAAACATATTGGCATAAAATTAGTGAACTGCACTAACAGATTGTAAATCACCTAAACGGTCAAACCACAGATATGAATCACAAATTCCTATAAAGATTAATGTTTCCTAAGATTCACAGCAATTATGCATTTTTTGGACAAAAGCCTTCTCCCAACCTCTCATTCCTGAGCGCTGCTTTTTTCTGAAGTCTTTCCAGGTTTCGGTGGGGTTTCTAATGAACGATTTACCAAAGGAAAGGTTTTATTAACACCTCTAAAAACTATAAAGTTTAAAGGGAGGGAGAAAGGGAGCAGATAGGAAGTTAGGTAACACAATATACTGACCTATTGGCAACGGTCCGAACGCAAATCAGCAAAGCACCACAATGGTGGGAAAAAAAACCTCAGAGAAATGAAAGGGAAAAAATAACACCAAGGGGCCAGCTTTGCCCGAGCGGGGACGAGGCTGCTGTTCAGAGCTGCCCCCGGAGCCTTCAGCATCTGCTGATGGCCCTTACCTTTGCTTACCCCCTTGTGGTACACAGTGAAGTCTGGTCTGCTTAAAAGCAGCAGCAGAAGGAGGAGAACACGATTGCGAGCAGAAAGGGGACATTATTTCTCGAGGAAATAGGCTGGCAGGAGGTGTACGGGACTTCAGGTCTCTCAGGCACTATTTTTCCCTTCTCGCCTCTGTGCAGAACCGGAGATAATAGTTGGGGCTGCAGGTAACGGAGTCTGTTCTTATTCAATTTCCCTAAATGGCCTGGAGAGCACTTAAAAGCCCGGGGAGCTTCTGGCCAGCATTTTCTTATTAACTAATTTCACTTCGATCCTATTAAAGTGTATGCTTTATAACCTTCAAATGAACCTCTCCCTTTCCCTTTTCCTCTCCCTCTCCCTTCTAAAACAAAGCCATTACCTTTTAACGACAGAGTAAAGCTTTCAAAAGCGTTGCTCCCTCCTTTCCTAACATTACAGGACGCGTGTCACACAAACAGCCCCGGAGCACCCACTGGTGCTGACCCCCCCCCCCCCCCCCCCGCACCCACAGCACCCAGGAAGGCTCGGCCGAGGCTCGGTGGTCCCAGCGCCCGGGAAGGGGCGGTGGAGCCAAGGGGAGCCGTGGGCAGAGGGCGCTAGAAAATGGGATTGGGGAGATTTGCTTTATTTCGCTTTGGGAAAGTCTCTGCAATAATGGGTTTTAAATGGATACATATATTTACCATTTCAAACGGGTTCTGCTGTTTCCTGGTAACGCTCACCACAAATGGTAATAATAAAAGATGAAGTATTTTTTCTCACCTTAGGTCATTAGATTTACAGACAAGGTACTAAATCATTTTAGCTCCCCAAACCTTGAAGGAAAGGCGCGCACGCACTCCCGTCCCCTTCTCTTCTCCTCCCCCTTCTGAAGAAACCTGCAACGGGAACGGAGACAAAACAGTCGCGAGGCTCGGGGAATGTCTCCCTTTAATAGTTTACTAATAATAACAATAATAATAAAAAAGTTGACGTTGGCTGCAGAGCGCAGATTGTCAGTGGCCTCGTCCCAAAGCCTTAACATGAAGGGTCATTAATTGTGTTTTCTTTCCAAATCATATGTCACTGCAATTAACAGATTCTGATCAAGAGACTCCTTTCAGATTGATTCCATATGTGATAAGGAATGTGCAGCTTGTTATCTATCTGTCGCCTTGGAATTATGGAAAAGCTTCAAACGTGTAATTTGAAGAGTCTTTTACCCAGCGCTTTGATCTTTCCCTCTATTTTTTTAACTCTTTTTTAACTGCGGCCTTTCTCCTAATCCCACGTGTTTGTTTACCCCCCTTCCCCCGGTGGCTGCGCCCCGTCCCCGCGTGTGCTGCGGCACGCCGCAGCTCCCACCCCGGCCCGGACCCCGGGCATCCCACGGCCCGGCAGGGGCCTGCTTGAACCCGCAGCCCCGCCGACAGCTCTCCCGCGACTTCCAGCCGCAGCCTCCGGCTCCCCAGCCGGGCCCTGCGGCAGAGAGGGACACCCCCGGGCCCGGGGCCACCTCCCGGGCCGTGTCCCCCGGTCCCCTCCGTCCCCCGTGATCCGACGGAGAGGGGCGCGGCGGGGCGCGAGCGATAGCAACTGGGGTCCCAGGGGCATCGGGGCGGGCGCGATGCTGCCCACGGACGGTGCCCGGCCCGGCACCTCCTCCCGGCGGGGCTGGTCCCGCAGCCCCGGAGCCGGCTGCGGACTCGGGGAAGCCCAGCCGCAGCCGGAGGGAGGTTTGGTTTTAGCTCGGCGACCGTGTGAGACAGCCGGGAGAGGAGGGAGGCGAGGCCGGGGGCAGGGCGGGCGGGCGGGCGGGGGGGGGAGCGGGGTGTGTGTGTGTGTGTGTGTGTGTGTTTGGGGTAATAAATCAGGAGCCGCTCTCCCAGCTTTGACAGGTCCCGGCCAGAAGACACGTGTCTGTCCGGCCCAGGAGCGCTCCGCCGCCGCGGCCCCCCCCCGGGGGCGGCGGCCGTCGGGCCCCGCACGGCTCCCCCCGGCCGCCCCGGAGGACGAGCCGCCTCCAGCCTCCCCTTCGCGTCTCCCTTCGGCTCCAGCCAGGCAAAGCGTCTCCCGCTCGGCTTCGCTCTCCCTCCTGCTCGCTCCCGCCGCCGCCCCCCGCTCGCCCTGCCCGGCTCCGCTCCTCGCCTCGCACCCCGCGACTTCCCAGCCCCGGGCTCGTCCCGTCCCCGCAGCGGCCCTCCCGCACCCCGCCGCCGCTGCCCCCGCTGCCAAAGGCGTGCTGCGCTTCTCGCCGTGGACATCGCTCCCACACCCCCGCCCTACCCCCGGGAAGATGTCTCCTCTCCTCCCTCTCCCCCACCGTTCGCAGTCTTCTCCGCTTTTTTTTCCCGCCCCCCTCAGCCAAGAACTGCGTCTCTGCACATTTCTCCTCCCGTCCCTTTGGTCCGGCTACGTTTCCTCTCCGTTTCTTTCCCATTAATAAACCATCCCTCACCCTCGCCCTGACCTGGATCCATTCGCACCCATAAATTTCTCGCCTCCCGTGCCTCCCTCCCGGCTGCCCACCGCCACTTCCCCGCGGCAGCCCCCCACGGCCCCGGAACACACCCACCCCCACCCCCCACCCCCCCCCGCTCCCGCATCGCCCCGGCCGCTCCCACCCCAGCCCTGCCCGCCACCGCCGGCGGCTCCCGCGGGGGACGAGCCGATATTGATTGTGCTGTTGATTAAAAATCACAAAAATAATCCTGCCAGCTTTGACGCTCCGTGCCAGACCTGCAGCCACAAAAAGACGGGTCCGGCTATGTGGGACACGCGTGTGCCCCCGTGCCCGCCCGTGGGAGGCACAGCCCAGCTGCAGCACCAGCGTGGCCAGCACGACTGCATCAAACGGCGACTGATTTGTCCGATTTTTCATATTCGTCCCTTTCCTCTCCGAGGCGGATATTTTTAAAAGTTGTGGTCTGCAGCCAAACTCTCCCCCGACCCATCGGCATCGCCTCTCCCCAGCCGAGCGCTTCCTACAGAAAAGTTTAGAGCAAATCAGGACGCGGGGTTCGCTGCCTGCTTTCTTTCCGAATTAAAAAAGAAACAAACTTATGACTGAATTGAATACTGTTCTCTCCACTGCATTATACTATCAAAAGCTATTACAGGAGCAACGTCGAATAGAAGAAAATAAATTCCTCCAACCCAGAGTTGTTTTTGCACTAGATTAGCAGATAGGAAATGCTATAAAGATGAACTTAATACGATTAGAGATGTTTCCTACAGATTTTCATATATTGATTCAGGGAATTTTAATTCTGGAGCTTGCTTTGCTATAATCCGCATTTATTACAAGCTGATATAGTTTTATTATAGCAAGCTATCAAGGTCGATTCCTTTAACTGCATAATCTGACATGAATTTCATTTTTAAAGAAAAGTAGTTATAAAAATCCATACTGTGGGCACAGTGGTTATATTGTACCTAAATCATATTTTAAGGGCAATAAATCCAGAGAGTACTTAGGAGGGGGGAATATGGTTAAACGGCTCTCCTCCAGTCTCAACTCCTCAAAAGACCCTTCAAACTTTTTTTTTTTTTTTTTAATTTAAACACCGAGTATCTAAAAGAGCAGATAACGCTGGCAGGTTCAGGTCCCCTCTCCCCTGCCCGCAGTCACAGCCCCACAGGTTGTACCAGCTTCCCACGTTTGGCTCCAGCCTCTCCCTCCGCGCGGCAGCAGCGGAGCAGGGCGCACTGGCGCTTGCCAAAGACGCGCCGTGATTGAGCTGTATTTTCACCACTCTTAAAAGGTTAAATTGCAACTCAAACGCTGGTTTTGGGGGGGGGGGGGGGGGGGGGAAGGGGGAGGGGCGGGGAAAAAAGCAAACCGTAATTTAAAATGTGTTGATCATAAAAAAATCTTATTCGGTAATTAAAACGTATCTTGACTCCTTCCCAATAGCTCCTTACAAGCCCGTGCCACTGCTCCCTTTGCAAATGTTGCACGTACCAGGTACTTCCTTCTAAGCCTTGTAGTGATTCAGAACAGAGGGAATAAGCAAAATGATCATAAATTTCCTAATTAGAGATTTCGCACCAAGACAAAAAGGTGTTAATGAGTTTAATTCCAGTGCCTGTCATTGTCCCTTTTTTCACACCACTTATTTACTAATGGCCCAGAGGGCTGCTCCCGTCTCTCCTTTGTTAAGATTTTAATTTGCCTTCTTTTCTGCCTTTGATGTAAAATTGTGACCTACAACTCTTTGAAGTCCCTTATTAGGAGGAAAATTAACTTAGCTTTTCCACTGTATCTGCCCACTGTTAGCCCAGACAAAATGTAGAAAACTCCTTAAAGATTCAGTACGTTAGGAAATTTTTCAAGGTAGCTCTGGAAATGCAAATTTTTTAAAAAAATCTAATAGACTTTTAAATCTATATCAGGAGATGTAACCCTCGCCAGGGCCGGAGAGGGGGAAGGGAAGGAGGGAATATCTTAATAAAGAAAACAAAACGAACCCGGGCAAGGAAAGGCTGTAAATTTGAAAACCTGAAAAGGGGGACTGGGGGCGGGAGCCTTTATTTTTAAATGTCACAACTTTTTCCTGTCCCCCTCGTGTGCCGCTCACAGCTGACACCCTGGCTTCCTACCCTCCGGGGGAGGGGGGGGGCTATGAAAGAAATTATATCTAAATCTATCTCTATATAATTAGAATACCATGAGGCAGGGTTAAACCTTTGTAAAACACCCAACTGATTGGCGATCGCTAAAACGAGATTTGAAAGCAACTCAAATAAAAGATCGCGACGTCAGTAAACAGATTTAGAAAAAAAAAAAAAAAGAAGAAGGAGGAAAAAAAAAAAAGCAGCTAGTGACAAACCCGGCGAGAGCAAGCTCTGGGCATGAGAGAGAGAGGGAGGCAGAGGGGGAGAGAGAGACTTAAAAGAAATAGGAGGGGCTTGTGAGAGACTAGAAATGTCAATCAGAGCCCAGAGTCCCAATAATCTCAGGCAATCTGTTAGGACCTGACCTGGGTCCACTCAGATCAATAGGAAAAGTGAGAGAAGAAAGAAGCGATCGGATCGTTTACCGCGGCGGCCGAGGACAGGAGGGAGCCCGCGGCCTCCGCGCACCCCCGGCTCCCCCCCCCCCATGTCCGCCGGAGTTTGCGGGAGGCGCTGAAAGTGCGGGCGGCCGGCGAGGGCGAGCGACCCGTCTCCCTCCTCCGCTCCCGGCCCTGCTACTTTCTCCCCTTTCTCTCCCTTCTTCCTCTCTTCTCCCCCCCCCTCCTCCTCCTCCTCCCCCCCTCCCCTGCCCCCGCTCCCCCCACCATGTCTTTCCCCCAGCTGGGCTACCAGTACATCAGGCCGATTTACCCGGCGGAGCGCCCGGGGAGCGGCGGCTCCCGCGGCGGCGCCGAGCTGGCCCCGTCCGGGACCCTCTCCAACGTGCTCTCCTCCATGTACGGCGCGCCCTACGCCGCCGCCGCCGCCGCCCAGGGCTACGGAGCCTTCCTGCCCTACGCCGCCGAGCTGCCCATCTTCCCCCAGCTGGTAAGAGGCCCCTCCGGGGCTCGCCGCTCGCTCCCCGGGACGCTCGGGCCGGGGCCGGCCCGGGCGCCCTTCGCGCTGGGGGATCGGCCCGGGGGGCCGCCGGGGAAGACGCCGGGAGGGCTGTCAGGGGAGACGGGGCGTTCTCGCTGCGCTGCCCCGGGAGAGCCGCCGGAGAGGGGCAGGGCTGGAGCGGCGACCCCGCGGCTTTCCCCCCCCTCCGCCCGCAGGGTTTGACGGCTGCGGTGACCGGCCCCGGCTGCCGGCGGCCCCCGCCGCGCACACGCACCTGGGGAGCCGGTCCTCCTTCCCGAGCGCCCCGCGGGCACCGGCCGCCCGCCTCGGCCGGGGCGCAGCCGGCGGGGCCCGGGCTGCCGGGACCGGAGCGTGCCCGGCGCGGCGCGGCCAGGGCCGGGGCCGGGGCCGGGGAGCGCGGTGGCGCGGAGAGGCAGCTCGGCCCGGCCGCCGCGCTGGTGCCGAGCGGGCTCTGCTGCCGGTAACGGCGGCGGGATGGAGGGGCCCCGGGCCGGGCCCGGCGCGCCGTCTCAGCCGGGCCGCCCCTTCCCTCTCGCTGCAGGGCGCCCAGTACGAGCTGAAGGAGAGCCCGGGGGTGCAGCACGCCGCCTTCCCCCACCACCACCCCGCCTTCTACCCCTACGGGCAGTACCAGTTCGGGGACCCGTCGCGGCCCAAGAACGCCACCCGGGAGAGCACCAGCACCCTCAAAGCCTGGCTCAACGAGCACCGGAAAAACCCCTACCCCACCAAGGGCGAGAAGATCATGCTGGCCATCATCACCAAAATGACCCTCACCCAGGTCTCCACCTGGTTCGCCAACGCGCGGCGGCGGCTCAAAAAGGAGAACAAAATGACCTGGGCCCCCCGCAGCAGGACGGACGAGGAGGGCAACTCCTACGGGAGCGACCACGAGGGGGAAGAGGACAAGAGGGAGGACGAGGAGGAGATCGACCTGGAGAACATCGACACCGAGAACATCGAGAGCAACAAGGACGAGCTGGAGGACGAGCTGCAGGACGCCGACCTCCTGCACTCCGACTCCAAGACGGACTCGGAGGGCTCCGAGGGCTTCGAGGACCTGCCCGGCTCCGAGGAGCGCTACCTCAAGGCCGCCGAGGGGGAGCCGCACCACCTCCGCCACCACCACCTCCACCACCACCACCACCACCACCACCACCACCACAAGTGCGAGCTCCCCGCCGCCGCCGCCCCCGCCCCCGCCGGCCTGGAGCCCCTCAAGCCGCCCCTCCAGCCGCCGCACCACCACCTCTCGCCCCCCTCCTCCGCCTCCTCCTCCGCCGCCTCCTCCCCGACGGACGGCGCTTTGGCCGGCACCCTGCCGAAGCCCAAGATCTGGTCGCTGGCCGAGACGGCCACCAGCCCGGACAACCCCCGCAAGTCTCCCGGCGGCGGCTCCCCGCCGGCGGCCGCCCCCCAGCCGCTGCCGCTGCCCCCCCCGCCGCCCCCGCCGCCCCACAGACTCGTCTCCTCTTGCCCCCTGGGCAAGTTCCCCAACTGGACCAACCGCGCCTTCCCGGCCCACCACCACCACCACCACCCGCCCCCGCACCCGCTGGCCTTACTGAACACTCCCCACCTGCTGGGGCTGGGGGCCGCCCCCGCCGCCCCCCCCCCCGCCGCCGCCGCCGCCGCCGCCGCCTTCCCGCGGCCCGCGGACCAGGCGCAGAGCGCGGAGCCCGCCGGAGCAGGTGACCGCTGAGGGACGCGGCGGGGACGGGCCGGGCCGGGCCGGGCCGGCGGCCGCCGCGGGGGGCTCGGCGGTGCTGCGCGGTGCTGCGCGGAGCGGCGCGGGAGGCCCCGCGGGACCTTGTGCGTGGGGCCGAGGCGGGGGGCGGCCGGCCCCGCCGTTTTCTCACGGTGCCCCCGGCCCGGTGCGGGGCAGCCGTCGGGGCGCAGGTGGCGGCGGGCGGGCGGGCGGCCGCGGGGCCCCCGGGGGCGGCGGCGGCGGCGGGGTGGGCCTCCTCGCCAGGTTAGTCTAAAACCCCGAGAATTACCTTCCTCCGGCGGAGGTAATTTTTGTTGCTGTTGTTGTTGCTGCTCAAATCGTCTTTGTGGGAAGGACCCGGCCGAAAGGCTTGCTCCGGGGCTGGTTTATTTTCCTTTCGACGGTCACTCCTGCAGCAAAGCGGTCGTTTTGTCGTATTTGCAACTCGCCGAGAAGAGATCTTAAGTCTAGAGGCTTAATTCAGGGATGGGGGGGAATAAAACGGGGGCTATAAAGGAACGCTTTTTTTTTTTTTCTTCTCTTTTTAGATCGATCTAGTGCCTTGGAAGTAGAGAAAAAGTTAATAAAGACAGCTTTCCAGCCAGTGCAGAGGCGGTAAGAGATTGCTTCCTCAGTCTCCTAAGGATATATAGAGGGAGTTGTAAATGGTTAGCTGATTTTCTCCGCTTCTTTAGTTCCCTTTCCAGGGCGGTTTCTTGTTCTTCCTCTGCGTGCGCGGTGGGTTCTTCTGGTTACGTATTTTTTGCTGCTGTTCTCCCCTCCGGACTTCGGGGGCGATTCCCGCGGGCAGGCCGAGCTGCGTTCGGGGGCGGCGGGGCGGCGCGGCCGCTGCGCTCGGGGTCGGGCGGCCGCGGGCCGGGCAGGGCGGGAGCGCTCCGGGGGCAGCCAGCGCCGGCCTTTCCCCCCCCCGGCACCGCCGGCCTGCCCGGAGCGCGGACGGCGACCCGCCGGTGTCGCCTGGCCCGAGGGAGAAATACGGCGGCAGCGGGAGAGTAATAAATTAAAATAAAACCCCCCAGCTAGTACGGAAACTTCAGAGGCTGAGCCTTGCTGCCCAGAGTTTGGCGTGGCAGCCACTGGAATCAATTACTGCTTTGATTGACTGAAACCACGGGGATCGGGCCCGCGGTATTTTCGTAGCGAAATGAATTTGCTGTAAGTCACTCTGAAAACTTTTTATACTTAGAAATCTATTTAAAAAAAAATAAAACAACAACAACAACAAAAGCAGCGCTACCTATAGTTAAAAATACTGTGCCAGCCCAATCTGACTAGAAATCCTATTAAATATTTTTTTTCTGTGTCATTTTTTTTCCAGGCCCCAGAACCAACTTGATGCCGCTATGGTTCTATCGGCGTTGTCATCATCATAGTTAATTTTTTATTGTTGTAATGATTGTAAAAAAATCTCTGTATAGTTACAACTTGTAAGCATGTCCGTATATTAAAACTAAAAAGGAAAAAAAATACCCGCTTCTGTACTATCATCTGGATTAGCTGAGTTTGTGAGGTTTTTTGGAAGTCCAGTGAGAATTAGGTGTTTCGATTTTTTTTTGTTGTTGTTTGTTTTTGTACATACGGTAAAAATGTACATATGCGTGAACCAAATTGTACAAGAAAGTATATATTTTTGGCTAATAAATAAACTGTTGCCACTTTGACTACACTCTCTTTTCCCACCTCTGGAGTTATTTTTCTCCCCCGTCCCCCCCCGCCGGTTACTGTTTTTTCCGCGGCAGCCGAGGCCGCGCTGGGCCGCGGCGGGAGCGGCGCATCCTCGGGCGGAGCGCGGGCCGGCGGTGCCGGGGCCGCCCGCAGGCGGAGCGGGACTTTGCCGTGGCCGGGAGCCGCCGGGCAGCAGCGGCCGGGCCGGGCCGGGCCGGGCCGGGCCGGGTCAGTGGCGAGGGCGGGCGGCGGCCCGCGGCGGGCGGCCCTTCCTGCGGCGGCGGCGGCGGCGGGGCCGAACGCTGGAGCCGCAGCGCCCCCTGCAGGCGCCGCCGCCCCCTCCCGGTGCGCGGCGGCCGGTGGTGGCGGGGCGGCCGCGCCGCGGGCCGGGGGAGGGGGGGGGGGGGGGGGGCGGGGAGCGCGCAGGTCCGTGTGCGGATCCGGGGGCAGCGCCCTGCCCCAGGGAAGCGGGGGACGGCGCCGAGGGGGGGGGAGCCCGGGGGCGGCCGGCAGCAGCCCGGCGGTGATCCATCGCCCCCCGAGGACCTTATTACCGGGTGCCGGCTATCGATCCCCCCCGCCCCCTCGGAGCGCAGTGGCAGCGCGGAGCGCGGGAGGGGTTAATTGAAAGGAAACTTCGGGGGTCGCCAGTGCCGCAGCGGGTCGGGAACGGAGCTGCGTTATCCCCCCCCCCCGCTGCCGTGCGCATCCCAGGGGTCAGTTTTGGGCCCGCTGAGCGGGCCGGGGCTGGCCGAGACCGCGGAGCTGCGCGGAGCGGGCGGCGGGGCCGGGGGCATCCCCCCCCCGCTCCCGGGGGTTTGCATCCGGGCGAGAGTTACCGACCGAAACGGCGGCACCGAGAAGCCAGGCGCGGCGGCCCACACCCGGCTGGGAGCTCCGCTCCGCTCCGCGCCGGGCGGGCTGCCCGTCCCGCCGCTCCGCTGCCCCCCCCGGGCGGCCCCGCCGGGGACCGGCCCCGGGAGCTGCCGGCTGCTCCTCCGCCGGCCTCGCCGCGGGAGCTGCAGCTGCCCCGCCGCGCCTGAAGCCGAGCCGCGGCCTGGAGAACTTCTAGCTTCATTTCCTCGGCAAAGTGCTGAAAATGGGCCCGATCCGGGAGGGCTCCGGCCGCTCCGAGCGGCGCTGGCTGCCGGCGGGGGGAGGCGGCCCCGGCCCCGGCCCCCGCCCGCCTCGCAGTCAGGCGAAAACCATCCCAAGGTGGTTGTTGTTGGGGGGGCGGGGAACGCTCCCCCCTCCCTTCCCCTCCTCTCTGCCCATTTTTCCATCGGCAATCGGTGCTCGCGGATGGCCGTGCTCACCCCCCCCGCCCCCCCCGGCTGGAGGGGGCAGCTTGGGCAGGTAGAGCTCACAGGCCGGCTCCCTCCTGCTTTTGTTCCCAGGCTCTTCCTTAACATCTCTGGGGGGTGTTTGCACCCCCCCCCCCCCCCCCCTCCTTTCAGTCCTGGAAATGGCATAATTATGGAGGTGGCGGTTAAATAGCTGGTGCTTTTCTCATTTTGGTGACAGACCCTACGGAGGGGGAGCGTGCTCGGAGCTAGGAAGCAAGAGTTAAAATGAAGTTAAAGTACAAACAGAAGCACATAGCTGACATGCTTCAAGTTTAGACAGTACAAGATATGCAAATGCGCAGGGCTGCGCGGTATTGACATTTTGAGGTCATAGTGATAGGAATGTATTATTTATAGGATGGGGTTGCACTAGGCCGATAAACTACATTTTAAATCCTAGGCGTTTGCAAGCGGTAAGATTTATATATATATGTTTATACTATATATGTGTGCGTATACACATATTTTATATACGTGTTTTAATATTTCACGGTTAATATTCTTCCTGGCAGGCATTACGGCGGGGCAGCCCCTCGCCTGGTGCACGCCTGCAGCCTCCCCGGGCTGCTGATAGCGATGGCTGCAGCGGAGCCGGCCCTGGCCCTCCAGGGAGGCCGGGGAAGGGACCCGCAGAGTTTGCGGCAGCGTTGCGATCTCTGCTTTCTCCCCCGCCACATCCCCTTCCTTTGCACATACGTCCTCTCTGGCCACAGCTCGCCCTGGAAACGGCGTTTGCCTCCTCGCAGCCCGTGCAGCTCTGTCTTTCTGCCAGGAACTGTTCCCCCTCTTTTGCTCCGACAGGCTCCTGAAACGAGGGGAAACTCTGTGGGTGGGTGGTTAGAAAACGGATTGTTTCTCATGTAAATTTTACCCAGTCTCTCTCCACTTTGTATCCCCGCTTTTTACTTAGCCAATTCTTGCTGAGGAAAAAAGGAAAAAAAAAAAAAGATTAATGGCATGTAAGATGGGAGGGGTGGGGGGAGAGAAAGCTAGAGGCAAATTTCCACATCCCCTTCCTCTGGACATCCTGGTGGGTTTTCCATAGAAACTTTCACACAGTGGCCAGACAGATGCTTAAAGGGGATGGAAGAAAATAATGAGACCACGATGGGAAAACAATTGCGTCCCCAGCTTTCCACCTCCATTAAAGGCTCCTTTGCCTTTGCAGCAGAGCCCTCTCCCTTCGCCCTGACCGGCGGGGATGCTCCCGCAGCAGCGGCGGCTGCGTGGCAGCCATGGGAAAGCCGCCGCTTTGGCTTCTGGAAGTGAGAACTTGGTTTCCCTGCGGGGGGAAAGCAGCCTTTGTGCCTGCCTGGCTTCCCTAATGTGGAGAAAATTCCCCTTAATTTTGTGAGGAAACATTTTGTTACGCGTGTTTCAACAAAACATTAAAAATCCTACTCGTATTTTTTTTTTAGAAATCACTCTCGCAGCTTGACAGCCTCACTGGAGCTCCAGCCAGGCCTGCCCGAGACAGCGCGGAGAGGCCTCTCTCTCCCTCTCCCTCTCTGTTGGCTGCTCTTTTCCTGTCTAATCAATTATCTCCCTAGCTAGTCCTTCTCAAAGGTGAGAGCTCATTATGCATATTCATAAATCACAGCTCCCAGACCTGACACTGATTGATGTAATCATCTCCCGCTCGCTCCCTGCCTGCGCGGGGCCGGCCGGAGGAAGCGCCGGCGAGGAGGAGGCAGGAGAAAGAGACTTCCAACTTGTCAGACCCACTTCTGCTGGGAGCGGCTCGCCGGGCGTAGCGGGCCGTGTCAGGCTTCCCATTCACCGCAGCCAAAGTGCCCATCACAGCCCCGGGGATAAGACAGGAGAAAACCCTGTGGGCTGAGAAATACCGGTGAGCTGCCTCCAGTACAGCTAACTGTTATGCAGGCAACGTTACAAGAATGAGGAAAAGATCCAGCACCGTTTTCACAGTCAGGCATCGGACCATGCATTAAAATACCCCCCCCAAATCTTTCATGTTAGCTAATGCGCTTGCTGTTGTTTTCCTTAGATAGTTACAGCTGGTTTATCCCCGTAAGGACAGATGTGTTCTGTATGGATTCTGATCATGAGTATTTAGCTATGTGATATAGCAAATATCTTCAATATTATGCCTGCAGCTGTCCTCAGCAGCTATCATGTAAAAAAAAAAATAAAAGAAAAAAGTTGTGAACGATGTCAGTTCCTGCTGCAAGGGTTTGAGGGCAAAAGGGCTCCTCCAGCCCAGCCTAGCAGCTGTCCAGATAGGAACGTGTATCTCAGCTATGACTCGTTTCCCAAAGCGCGCTGCGGCGTGGCAGCGTTCAAGATGCTGTTCGGATTATGCGGTTTACCTGTATGGTTAATATTTACACTTTTAAAATACCTCTTTTTATCACTTTGATCAGAACCATCAGTGTACTGAAGTAATAATACAAAAATATATGCCCTGGAAATCAGAACAAGGTACAAATAAAAGGGAGCCCTAATCAGGTACTTTGGAGAGTGTTATCTTCCTTGTTAACAAATGGTAATAAGAAAATTAAGGCTTATAGCTTGCCTGCGTTTTATCTAAGAAAACCAATAAAGATATCAGATGTTCTTTGTTTTATATGTTTGGATGTAAAGCAGAATAATGAAGAACGTGTACCTTCTAAGGCTTCATTTGCTTTATGGGCATTAACCCTTTAGGATGCCAGTGAAATTCTGAATTTTGCAGAGGCTGTGCTGCCACCCGGGGTTTTGAGGCCCGTCTTTGCTGCAGTCAAGACAACATCTTTTTTTATTAAATGCTGAAATTGGAACAAAGCAACAATGGCTGCTTGCTAACTGTGCATGTCCAACAGGCCTCTTTACTATTCAGCAAATGGCAGATATTAAACAACATTTTGCTTAAAGGTACGCTGAGGCCATTTCCATTAGGACATGGTGTCATTCATTTATTCACATGTTAAGTGGATGTCCTTGTGGCTAATGAGTAATAATCAACAGTGACTCCACTCTATTCCTTTGCTCCCAGCAATGTTAAATACTCTGATGGAGTCCCTTTGCTGACACACTAGAGAATATGGTTAAAAAGTGCTAAAGGACATTTTCAGTGTAGAGCAGCCACATACACACACGCTGGAAATAGCACTTTTATTACAGTCTATTCTATTAGGTTTTGTTCCTGTTTAAGGCATGGCGCGTGGGAACCGCTGATATTTATTTGAAGGCACTTTATGCCTTAAAAGCCGAGAACTCTCTCGGTTTGAGAGTCAATGTGGTTATTGCTGGGAGATGAGCTCTCGTCCAGCTGGTTTATAAAAAAATCAAACCGCACCTTACGCTACCTTCTCTAGATTTTGTACATGACTTCAGAGAAATGTTTAGTGGAGGAGTGATTTAGGACAAAACCTTTACTGCAAAAAACCTACTCTGACATTTATTTTATAAAATAAAGTAACTCCCCTACCAGCTAATTAATCCATTTCATTACATCAACCGCAGCGGCTAAGTAGGCTAATAAACTATATTAATATATATTTTTTCTTTTACATGATTGCTTACACTGGAGTCTGCAGCTTGGTTGTCTCCTGTGTCAATTCCTAAAGTTTGAAAGGTATAAATGAATCATTCTCGGTCATGATTAAGCTTAAGTTAGAAATAAAATACGTCAATCAATCTGGTTGGAAATGTTCCTGCTGTCTAAGTTGGTTATGCAAAACACTCTAAGGTGTGTAGGCATGCTCAATTAGGTCAAGGGATCTGATGGCACTCCTAGCCATAAATGTGTGTCACTTGGATTCCTCATTATTTTTAGCAGTGGTGAAAATGCATGTCAGTAGGCCAGCTAGCCAGGCTAGAATAAAATTACTTACCGGGTATGCATAAAACCGACAGTTTAATACATTAATATTATACTTATTTTCAAGCAAAACAGTGAAAAGAAAATTCCTCTCTCTCTCTCAAATATATGTCACTCTACTGAATTTCTCAGTGATCATTAGTATAAATCACACTGGACCATGCAATACTCAAGATACCTTAGCAGTAAAATTTAAGTGCCTAAAAACATAGATGTAATGTGAAATTAGATACGAGGAGTAAAACATTGATTTGCTCTGCTACAGTCTAGCTTGCTTCCAAGAGAGATAAAGCTTCACTAGGAGATTAGACCAGCCCCATTCCAAAATAATTTGATGAAAAAGGACACCTGAGATGGCTGTTGAACAGCGGCGCTAGTGCCGGTGTTCTCAGGTGGAGACTTTTGCAAGAGATTCCTACAGAAGACAGTGTCAGAAATTTATGCTTGATAGACAGGTTTCCTCTGGTGTACTCAATCATAGCCTCATACTAACAGAAATGATTCCATGTAATTCCGGGAAAAAAATGCCGGGAAAAGCAAGTTTTAGTGCTCATGCCTGCCCTCCTGGCATCTGGTGTAGTTGCTGAGATTACCTGAATCGGCTAAATGACCAGGGTTAAATCCTCTGGTTTTAAACTTTCCATGCGGGTACTTGGAACCACACCGAGACTGCGGGCTTGGGCACTAGAAATTGAAGGAGAAACCAGCTAAACGCAACACTCCAGCCTGGTTTTGTTATGAAAAACAAAGAAATAAACAAAAAACCCAACCCAAACCTAAATGCAGGAAACTGGCAAACTAAAAGACTAACATTGCTTCCAAGAATCAGAGGCAGGACTAGTACTGCAGGTAAGGCTGGTGCTTCTTAAATGCAGTTCTTAGATGCGGTGTTAAAGATGGCAGTGTCCCTTTAAGAACAGCACCATGCAGCTAATATTTTCTTTACTGCCAATAAAATGCAATTAAATCTCATGAATTAATATCTTCACTTCAGGAGAAATTCCCATTCTTTTCTTTGGATATCAAAATGGAGCCATCATCAGTCAGTTAGTTAAATAGGAGAATCCAGAGAGTAAGTAAATGGAAGAGCTTTCAAATGCAGGGCTGAAAATGCCCAATGAATGTGTAGGGGGCTTCAATAAAAAGATTTTGACTTGTGTTTTCACCCCTTTCCCACTTTGTTCATTGTTTACTGACACTGCTGTGGACACAGTATTCAGTCCCTGCCCGCCCCAGCCCTGGGATGTAAAAATGTCATCTCTATTGTGCTGCCGGGCTCGCTTTGATGCTGCCGCAGCCCTTTGTGTGCCCTTCTCAATCCCTTTATAAGGCTGTCCTGATTGTCCATACTGAACATCGCCACAAAAGCTCGTCTTATTGAGAAAATAAAAAAGTCAGAGAGGGGCCAAATGATGGGAGATTGGGCCTTTGCTGTAAAAGACCTACTATTCACATTCAGCAGTCACTTTTTCACCAAGGAATTACAAAGTTGGGACTGCGGCCGCGCCAGCAAAGCCATTTTAGACACTTTCTTCTTAAATTTTATTTATAATTACTATTTTTTTTTTTTTTAAAGATCATGTACGGCTGAGGACAAACACTAAATCCTAGAAGCTGTTGCGGAGGGTATTTTCGCCTTTCCAAAGGAAAACTACTGCATAACTCTCGTGCATGTTTCATCTGGGAAGTTTAGACAAACTGATTGTGTGGAAATTCAACTACATCTGTCCTACAAAAAGGGCTTGTTGTGATAATAAAATAAGCCAGAAACAGACCCCATCTCCCCCCGCTATGTAGGAGCACACGTATTTGCAACTGAGAACCTGAGACCGAGGGTTTAAATTGTCGGTCTGGAAAACCTCTGCCAGTCTTTCTTCCCCTAACGCTATCCTAACTTGTACCGGTGGGTAGGATGGAGACAAAGGCTGGATAAGGTCTTATTCTTTGGGAATGGGCTATCGGAATGGGAGGACGGTGATTTCATGGCTTTTGTTACCGAGGTTAGGGACCGAATTCTCCCACTGAATTAGAATGGTAACAAGTGGGACTGGGGATCTCTGGGGCTTTTGTAGTGCACTCATCTGAGAGATTGCGCTTTTCTCAGCCCTTCAGATTTATTTTGCCAAAGTTACAGGGCAATTATGGAAATGCGCCCTTTGAAGCTGGGCCGATTTCTCTTTATTTTCTCTCCCCCCCCCAAGCAAAGCCTCCCTCACCTCCTTTCTTCAGCAAGTTGGCAGTCATTAGGCAGCGGGGTTTCGAGTGGCCATTCAAATATTCTTTTGAATAGTGCGAGAAAGTTTTAATAAATATACGTTAAAAAAATAGACTTTGAAGCTTTTTGGGAAGGAAGTGTAAAATAACAGCAAGGTAACGACGTCCTGGAAAATAGGCTCTGTGTGTGCGAGGTGCTGGAACATGAAATGCTTCCCATGAAAAGAGGCTCAGGGGCCGGCCGGTGGCACGCGGGGTGTTTGGCCAAGTGACCGCCTGGGCGCTCCCGGTGCCTTGCCACGCCGGTGCAGTGGCCAGCTCTGCAGCAGCGCTCTGCTCCTCGTCCCTCACATCTCCCTAACGAGAGGCCCGGGACAAACAGAATTGTACTTTCGCACCTTTGTACATTATTTATCATCGGAGTTTGGAATCTCGGTGCTGCGTGTGAACTAAGACGACATATTTTTTACTTTACTTGATACACTAACGTTAAGGAAATATGTCTGAAACCAGATGGTGAGACCTGGAGCTAGCCAGGCTGTGACCAGAACTGCTTTGTGACCAGAACTGCTTTGTGACCAGAACTGCTTTTTGCCCAGAAACTCAGTTCTGTACGTCCCTGTTCACTCTCTACTCTGTTTCTTTATTTGTATTGGACGACTTTGCTCTTGTGTAAGAAAAATTGGTGGTTTTCTGGGCCATTTAACAAATGCTATGGGCAAAATTCAGACTTGATGTAAGAGGGAGGAGATACTATTGGTGTCCCTGAAAGCTATATACACTTACACAGGGCCTGAGCCTGGCCTGAAATGTGGACCTTCCATCATCAGCAAAACATGGTAGGAATAGTAAAGTTTCCTGACTGAGTTTTGTAACTGAGGTGCAAGTATCTTTTTTGCTCTCTGTGGAGTTTATGAGGGATCCTAGACCACATCTACAGCAGCATGGAATGTAAGAGATTTGTGTTTTCTGGACATTAGGGCTTAGATTTTGCAGCAGAAAGTTCCTCGTAATCATAAATCTATTCAAAACTATGAAAACCCAGCTCAGACCTCTACAGAAGTGTGCTTACAATAAATTAATACTAATATTTCTCATGATGGATGCAGAAGGTTGAATGCTGCATCTGTAGCATTCAGCACTGCATACAGAGGTCTCGGCAAACAAATTTCATGTGAGCTGGACTCAGTGGAGTAGCAGTAGGTACTATGGGAAGACCACGACCTCTCCAATCTTCTCCTCATCCTCCTCCCCGTAGTTCCCTTTCACACATCTAAATTTCTTCCCCAGCCTCACACAAGTGCTGAGGATTCCTTCCTATTCCTCTGTACCTTCCCCCAACCTGGGATCTTCTTAATTTTTTCTGGAACTCATCCCTTTGTTGGAATGAATCCCAAATCTGCCCAAACCGGATCCATTGTTTAAAAGCCCTCCAGGAGCTTTGGGGTATCCGATTCATTTCAACGTGCGGCTGGGTATGGTGTGCTCTCATCTTGTTTGTAATAAAGAGAGGAGGACTTGTGGGATACAGATCTAGGTTCAGGTTTGGGTACAAAACCTCAAAATGGGTTTAGGTTCTAATATGCTGGTCTACTCCAAGAACATTTCTGATCTTAAAAACTTAAAAGTCAAGTTAAGAAAAGACAAACTTGCTAATAATATTAAGAAGCTATCACAATTGTAAATATAACAGGGTGGGGAGTTGACTCCTCTGAAAAATGGTAGTATTTGTACTGTTGGTACCTTCTGAGATAAACCTAGGAAACATGCAATGGCAAATGACCATGCCTTGCGAGGGAAATCGTTTAGGGAAATTAATGCAATCCTTCCATTTCTGCCTTTGACAATTTCTATTTATTTATTTTAAAATCTACATAAAAACCAAACAGCACACTCATGTTTTGAGCCTCAAGTTTTTCACAGATGCTGCAAAGGGTCAGCTGGCAGCCTACAAGCCAGGTATCACCCTCCAAGCCACAGGCTGAGCTTGCCTAGCTCACGGCCTTTTTCTTGGGGGAGGTGGAGAATAACTGTCTGGGCAGCACAACCCGCCTTTCTAGCTCTCTATCCTTGCTGCCCTGTACAGCCAGGCACCCAGATCCCCAAGTCTACACAGTCCCTGTGGGAGGAGACATGGCTTCAGACTACCTTCAGGTACCTCCAAGGTGAGTGGGACCCTCGTCCCACGGTAGAGGACAGCTTCACGTGCCTTTGTTGTAGCTTGTAGCTGTAAGTAATTGCCACGTGCATCTCCCCTGAAAAACACCACGGTGTGACATGGTGCGTGGGTTCCTCAGAGAGTCTGGCTTTCCACTGTTTTAGGCTTTAAACACCAATGATTAAAAAGACTTTGAAACATACTTGCTAACGCGGTTTGCTGAGCACAGGGTTCACCAGCTTCCCCAGGTGAGGGCCCTTGAGCAGTCATGCTTCTCCTCTCCAGCAGCTCCAGCCTGCAGGTGGTTTTGGGGGATGCGCTGTACTAATCTGGCCTTAAGGCCACAGAGACATAGATCACCATGACGAAGTCTCTGCCTGGAGGTAAAGGTCACAGATTTTGAATACTTTGGATATTTTGTAAGCCACTTTTGAAGATTGTAAAGAAAATGGGTTTCCATGTTCAGTGCTGTCAAAAACGACCCTCGGGATGCAACGCTTCTCTGCAAGCTTGGGTCAAAGCCCACCTATAGGTAGGGCAGTCATCAATAGGGTGAGATCTTCCAGATACCTTGTCTTACAGGGAATAATTCTGGCTCATCTGGGCTGAGTTTTAACCCCTGGGCCTTGTATTTACTCTGTAGTGCAAGCAAAACAGCAGGTCAGAGTTGTGACAGTCAGTGTCTCGAAGGTTTAGAAATAGAGGGATGGGCATTATAAACTATAATGATGAACTCGTTTATGGTACAAGAGATGACGTCTCCCTATTACTTCTACAAATAGACTTTAGATATGGGTGTCTACTATTCGACTGTCAGTGGGAAATGTATATATCTCATAAGGCTCTGACCTGGTTATCTTCTAACCCTGAGCAATTAATCACCAGCATCTAATAGGGAGTAGCTGTGCACAGCAGCATTTGGTGTCCAGCCTGTTCAAAATAATCCTTTCACCTTGTCTACAACTATCAGACCTGCAGCTTCCCTCAATGTGGGACCACTGCTTTCCTTTGGAAGAAGAACTGGCACAAAATGAACCTCCCTCTGCAAGGGGAACCCACCAACTCCAGTCTCTTTAAAAAAAGAAAAAAACCCCACCAAAACACCCCAAACAGAGCAGCTTGTGCAGTAAAGCCACCAAATAGCAAGGTCTCAGTTATCAGCCGTGCTGCACGCGGGAGCAGAGGAGAACAGAAAGGGTCCCTGTTCCCCCTCCACAGGGGTTACCTGTGCTTCTAGTGCCTGTGTCTGCAGGAGGGGACGGGGAGAGGACCCAAAACTGCTATTCTTTCACGCTAGTGGGGAGGGCTGGGGACTTTCCCCACCGTTTCAGTTGTAAGCAAAAGGAATGGCTTTGTCTGCAGCAGCCTGTGCAAAGTTGGAGTAAGGCAGTGAAGAATCAGGCCCCATCGATTCTTTGTAGTACTGGAGCTTTGTTTTGAAGTGCAATAAAAATACAGGTGGTGGAGGAGATAATGCACGGTACCGTTCCTTTGGGACACTGGGGGAGACGGTAAGGAATTCCAAAATACGGAGCGTGGGTTTTTTTCTAGCATTGATCACAAACATTAGTTCAAGAAAACACCCAGAAGTAGTAAATATGCAAATTTATTATGAAAGAAGAACCTACAAGTACCCGCTATGTTAGAGAATTTGTTTAAGGATATTTGATCCTCATGCAGAGTTTATCAGATTACGGTTTTAATTTGCACGTTCAGGTTTTAAAAAAAAAAAAGGGAGGGGGTTCCCTTTTAAAAATCTTTTCTTTCTCTTCTGCTCCAGTACTTGTACTGGAGCTATCACACTTCTGCTAAGATACAAGAAGTGTGTTTACAGTGTAATATAAATCTGGGTTGGAGAATACCAATTTCGTATAAATTAGATGGCAGAGCACTGTTCCGCTGTTTTGTTGTCTAAATTATATGGAAATTGGTCTTATGCAAGGAGTAAGTCCTCACAGAACAGGGCCCTTAGGCTTTTGGTTTAATTATCATAAGCTTCCATTTAATTAAACTTATTAAATGGTTTGGTGTAAGAGCAGACTATCATTTTGCAGAAGCTTTCTGGAAGAGAAAAATATTTATGCCCTAGCTGCTTGGGAAGGAAATAACACTTTCCTTCAGAGATGTTTCCCTAGGTGCAAGAGCGAGGGTCACCTGGGCCAGCCTCCCAGGCACCTTCAAACTCTTCGTACCCAGAGGGATTTCAACCTGTTCCGCACTACAGGGCCAGTAGGTTCAGTTTGTCCTGCAGCTGGTATTTCAGTTTGCGGGCTAGAAATTATAGGACAATGTTGGCATAAGAAGAAGCGGATGTAAACGAACCATGAATACCTGGAAACTGAAAGAAAGTCCTAAACCGTCAGAATAGGGAGGTTTTGTGACAGAACAAATCCCCAACATTCACATCCAACCTGTAATCCAGGGCTTGCGTTCCTGCACAGCGATCTTCAAAGGTCTTAAAAGAGGTAAGTGAGACCAGAGAGTGATGATCCTGAAAACAAAAAGCAAAAAAACCCCAAACCCCAAAACAAGCCTTTATTTGCTTTCAGATCAGCTTGATAAATTAGTTTTGGACATTACATGATATGGGTCTGTATTAACCGGAGGTGGGACTTGATGACACAGGAAGCCTCCTCCAGTCTTTTGTTCATAGGCAACCCTTTCATGAAAATAAGTAGCTAACGGGGTTCACCCCAAACGTGCAGGCCACCTTCATATGCAACCATTGTCCATGGTAAAGATCAGTTTAAGCAGGAAAGACCTTATCTGAGACTTAGATATTATAAAAATCCTTGTTCTGATGAATCTGACTCTTGGTGACTTTCTACAGAATCCTGGCTTTATTTATTAAGTCAAGTCCATAACACAGTCACTGGCATTGCTGGATTCTGGGAAACATTATATCTCTTATTTTATTCTACAAAACATAAAACTTTATCTGGGTTGAAAAAAATATACTTATTGATACTATTTCTCCAAATACAATGTTGTGGAATAACACTATGTATTAAAACTTGTGGTACGGTGTACTGACTCCTTTAAAAGAGGAATAATTAGAAGAATAATTAGCTGAACATGTGAAATTGAGATGCTTCTTCATGTGAGAACTGAAGAGACATGTGAGAAGCTGATTAATAAGAGGAAGGAGGGCCACTGTGTGTCAGGGACCTAATAAATACCTTTAAGGACAAATAGGTAGAAAAAGAAAGTACACATTACTAATGTTGATAGAAAGCCTTAACTGCCTAATGAATTTCAGAAATTGGTTGACAATAGTTAATCAGTGTGATAACATGACCCGCAGGGTTAGTTAGATCTGTGAATTCTTATCCCCCTGGGGACTTTGCAAGCTTCCAGAGATTCATACCAAATTCTTACAAGGAAAACTGCATTCACAGTTGGAAGATTTCATGCAGGTTTTGCTTCTGAATGCTTATGTTACACAAAACCCAATATACTGAGATAATGGCAGAGAGTGAAACTCGGTACTAGCCACACTGTTAATTAAAATTTTCACTTTCTAACAAACAATCACGCACATTTGGGTTTATTATGGGATCACATGTAACTCCAGATGAAAGGAAGTGTTTTACCATAACAATACTTGATTCTTAGTTGCTTCTCTATGCTAAATTAAACTCTGTATATATGCTGAAAAGCAAATGTATCAGTTGGTATTTTCTTCATTGGATCAGGCATTTCTTACACACCCTTTACAAAAATTTCATGGGAAACTCACAGAAAAACCCACCTAACTTATACAGACTAGAGCTATAAAAGTGCTTAGTAATTGCAGTCTCTTCAGTGTTTTAGGAACACTGCCAATGGTAAGGCAAACCCAAGTATTTCAGAGAGAGCTCAAAAGAAAATGTAGGCAGTGTAACATGCTCCTGACCCGAGCAGCAGCGTGATCGTGAGTTTTCTTCTTCCGGAGCCAGCGGGCACCAGCGCTGCGTGGAGGGGAACGAAACGTGTCCCTTTGTGAGCAGGGGAGCCTGGAAATGCCATTTCTTGTTTGCTTGAGATGCTGTGTCCTGGCTGGCCTGGGAGAGAGGTGCAAAACGAAAAGGCAAATTCCCTCACAGAAGGCAGTTTTTACAGCCTCCCAGAGGACTATTAGACTGAGATTTCCAAAAGAATTTAGGGCAGTTAGGCACCCAAATCCCACTGAAATCTCCTCTGAAAAATCTCAGCTGTAGCTGTTAGTGACATGTTATAGCAACAGCTTTTTCTTTTGAAGAATGGGATGGATTTCATTCTTCTTAATACAGATGTAAAGGTGCAGAAGGGGGCAGAAAAGGAAAGACCCCGAGTCCGCAGAGTTGGCAGTACCAGGGATTGAAAGGATGTGCACGTCCCCATTTGTGTGGGGAATCTATAGATTGTGAGCTGCATTCACATCCAACCTGTAATCCAGGGCTTGCGTTCCTGCACAGCGATCTTCAAAGGTCTTAAAAGAGGTAAGTGAGACCAGAGAGTGATGATCCTGAAAATAAAAAGCAGATACGCATTTTGTGCGTGTATCGCTGACTATATACCTCCAGCTCACCCTCTAAAAAAAAAAGCAAGATTTGTTTGTAACCGTGACATTCATATAAATGGTGTTGAAGGTATACTTTTCAGCTGATATTGCAAAAGTGAATGCTCACCGCATAGTTGCGCATAGGAGGTCCTGCTGAAAATACTTATATATATTATATATAATTTAACAAAAAAGAAGCTTTTGTACTAAGAAATTATGGCTTAAAGCTTTCTTATTTGGGAAAATTCCAGCCTTTGTGCTCATATCCCAGTTATTACAGTAAAGACTTCCAAATGGGAGATATTTTAGAAGAAAACAGTACCAGAATGATAAGGGTACTGTGCTTATTTTTCTTCAAGCAGTGGTATGCTTTTAGTTTGAGAAGGAATTTTAAAAGGTTCTAGATGAGATGGTACAAATCAAACATATTCTTATAATATTTATATAAAATATGTCAAGAAAAAGGAATAACAGGGACTATTAAAAAACATTGCCTGAGAAACAAGAACAATAGCAGGGCCAGAATGCATCTTACTGACCATAGCTGTGCAGAGGTAAAAATACATGAATCTGTCTGTCGCACAGGACAATAAAAATTATTTTAGAATCACAAACCCTTTACTAAATAAGAACGCCACTTCATTTGTCATTCCATTTAACTGCCCATTAAATATGGCTTTTGTGGGAAGACACGTACCTGGAGACTTGCGTGGACTGCCATTGCTGAAAATACACACACTGGCCAAACCAAGGTGATGTCACTTGACTCTGGAATTAGTATTTACTACTACAGTATCTTCTTCTGTAGGGATATTAACATACAGATAACATTAACAGAAAGAAAATTTATTAGCAGTGACAGAAAGGCAAGGAAGATTGGTGAGTAAGATCCAAGGGTATGAGGGGAAAGATCAAAAAACATCACAGAGTCTATCATCAGTCTGTTCCTGGGTACCTACAAGAGAAAGTGAAGCATCAAAAAGATGAGAAGAAAGCTGATGATGGGGCGACAGAAGCAGCTCCTCTCCAGGACAATGACAGAACAGTAATTATAGACAACGATGACATGTGATGGAGAGTTTTACCCTCCAACTTTACAGGAAAGGATCTAGGCAAAACACATGTATCAACACACCCTATGATAGGAGAGATAGGGAATGAAAGGAAAGGTGAAACACATCCTCTGCCACAGCCGTATCGCACTTAGGGCTGAGGAGAACCTAATGCAAGAGAAGCAAATAGATGTGTCCCTCTGCAGAAGACAAGCGGGGCACTTCAGAGCCGAACGCGTGGTGGCTGGGCAGCCCCGGTGTCCTGGACGATGCTCGGGGCTGCGCCTGGAAGGCTGAGCCTTCCTCTCGCCGTGACATACCGACAGCCCGCAAGAACTGAAGATCAGTGCTGGATGCTGCCGGCAATGATCCCGAGAAGTAGCACTTGTATATTTATTTCAATTTGCAATAAGTATATTTACAGTGCTTCCTGTAGGCTGAAGATACCACAAAACAGAGAGAGTGTTACAGGAATTGTTTGAACGGCAGCCACTCCTACAGAAGCACTGAACAATTGCCGACGTCAAAAGCCAGCCGACAGCCCCTTACCACGACGACCAGCCCACAAGTCAGAGTAGCAGAAAAGTAGCACTCAAAAGCACTGCTTCAAGCAGGGCTTTTTGGAGTCCCACCTGAAACACGCGGGTGGTGCACAGCCAGCACCTCGCTGTCGGCTCCCCTCCCATGCCGAAAGGACTCTGCCCACAGCCGCCACCCTCCCGACACCGCGAGGACAGCAGACTGTCTCATCCCGAGCTTTCCAACACTGTGGCTTGTGATCTGGCATATTTTAATTCTGAAGAGAGGCTAAAGGATGGCTGGGTGTGAGAATGACGAAGGCAAGAGGCTGTTTCAGACCGTACGGTTGCGGTGCCTTAGGGCTTGCTCCCGCCACAGGGCCAGGCTGGGTGGGATCGAAGCGCCATGGCTTCGCCCTCTTTTACTGCTTCCGCACAGGCCGAGGGGGTTTGCTTTCATTTTGCTCAAAGTGGAAGTAAAGCAAAATAAGGAGATTCCACATTTTGCTTTCAATAAGGCACCAGAAAAGTACCAGTTAAAAAAAAAAAAAAAGTAGCTTCAGTGAATAACAGTGTGCTTCCGAGACCTGCATTCTCTTCGTCAAAGGAATGAGCAATTAGTTTATTAGATAATATTCAAAGTCATGATTTTAATTATATCTCCAATCAAGTCCAACTGACAGCAACCAACCCACGGCTAAACTAGTTGATATTACTTTCCATTAAAACATTTCTAGTTCATTTGGCTATAGTTATTAAAATTTCTTTTACCTACCTTATCTTGTCAGGAATAATTGCTTACATGAAGCTCCTGTCAAAACTGCATGACTTTTTGTTTACAGTATGTTAGCATCTAGGGAACCAGTCAGGGCTGTAGGACCGTACTTCCTTCTGAATAATACCTTATGAAAATAATAAACACTGGGGACACACTCATGCTGTCATGTAAACTCAGAGCTCAAGGTTGTACTTGGTGGATTTCTGTCCCATCCTACCGCTCACGTACTGACCTGTCCTTTGCCTCGAGTCTGCACCGAGGCGGGTGGGTGACCAGCCGGGGAGCGGTGGGTGCGGTGGGAGCACCCCGTCGATGCCGCTGGCTCGTGCCACGTGGTGCGGAGGATTGGGGCCCACCTACAAGCATCAGGTGTAACCGAAGATCCCTGTTGTCAGCTCTGCATAGCGTATCGAGAGAGTGCTCTCAGAGTCTGAAAAGAAATAAACGCAGAAATTTCTCCTGTTTGCATGCACACACGCGTGCTCGCTCTCTCACACACACAGATACTATAAAGGACCAATAAAAGATCAAAAGCAAATAAATGAAGCAAATTAATGAAAATGAAGTGGAAGACTGTAATCACACTCAACCATGCAAAAAAAAAAAAAAAAAGCTCCGAACAAATTAGTATGTAATACACTACTTCAGACAGATGTTCAAATAGGAACAAAAGGAAATAAGGAGGAAAACCATACAATGCTGGCTTGAGAACTTTCAAGAATATGAAAAAAAAAAAAAGAAAGGATAATTTCCCATTTAGCCTGAAGCAGAAATAAGGCTGGATTCTGATCCATTGAAGATACTCTTCCCATTGCCTTCAACAAAATCACCATCCAGCCTCTGCAATAACAGCCGAGAAACATGTTTCCTGAACAAAAAAGGGCAGGGCTGTGCCTCGCAGGGCTCCTGGACACGGGTTAGCAGTTAACCCCAGTCACAGGGTTCTGCTTGACTTCTACAGTATTTTTCTTTCTGCTCCTCTGCAACTATTATTGCCCACAATTTTTAACCATGAAAATCACAAGTGTTTTCCTTAACATGTTAGGATTTTGGAACTGGATTTCAGTTATGATCATAAACAGATAAACAAACTTCTGCCAGCGTGAGAGCTGCAGTGTGTAACTTTAGGGAATGGCTACAGCAGCTAACAGGGTACAGAGCACCACATCTGCACCTTCGCAGGTGCAACCGTCAGCTCCCCAAAACTTCAAGAGTTTCCCAGTCTGTTCTATCTACTCACTCAAAAAGAATTAAATGCGTCACTGTTTGAGGGAGAGGGTACACACAGTCATCAGTGATTCACAGCAGTTTCACATCCTCTGCATTTTCTGGCATCAAAATATTCAGTTTTATTGCAGCCGTATAACTGGATTTCAATCTACTCCTTTAAGACAAACTGTATTAAATGTGGATTGATGCCAGTAACTTTTTGTAAATTTATCACTGTAATTTTGCCATTTCAGAATCGCATTCTGAGGTATTAGAAATGTGTGTTGTAAGACATAATATATACAACAGATTAATAAAATGGTCTTCTTGATGGTGCCTGATATTGTTAAGAAACAGAAGGATGTTGGAGTGAAACCAGTTGTTAAGAAGTGAAGCAAAACACCTTCCCAGAAAAAACTTACATTTTGGAAAACCCATTGCCTTTCTTTGTCTCGCAGTACAAATGGCCACAGGAGCCAGCGGTGCGCTGACTCCAATGTCCTTCTGTGGTCTGGTTTGTCCCCTGGCCTGCAGCACCGCCAGGTCTCTGCTGCACATTTGGGGTATCATCTGCCCACTTCCTGCACAAGCAGCCTCTGCTCCGCTGCCCTCTGCAAGTTTGGTCTCAAGCAGGTGGTCATCCTTCATCAAGCAGATGCTTAAATAGCTGGGACTTCCCTCTCAAAAATGCATCAAACAATTATCTTTTTTGTACTTATCTGTTTTCCGATTGTCTCATTTCTGATGTGGTTTCACTGGCTGACTTTACTCGACCATCTGCAATACCTCATTTAAAGGTCAGCAACCTTTACATGTTGATCTTCCTGCAGGTCCGTGTTTGTTACTTGAACCATCCTTAAAAACAAATAAATCTTGAGCAGCTTGAATTTTCTATAGAGGACTATCCTTTATCTTTCCTTACGGACTTGAACTCCTCTGTTTTCCCAGGCGGAAAGGCTTTCTCGTTAGCATAAGAATCTGCATTAACAACCTCGTTGTTGATTAGTTTAAGTCCCGCTCAGTTCTTTCCTTTGCAGAGGAACATTGCCCCAGCCACACTGATGTGCAGTCTAAATTATTTACTGGTACCGTGGAGGGCACTCCCTGGCTCAACATGCCTTTCATTTCCCAGAGGGGCAGGTCACCAGTGAACCTCAGAGTACTGGTAGACGGCCAGATTGTCTTTAATCTGAGGTCTTGGCCATCACAGTCCGCTGCCTTCTCAAGACAGATCCAGAAGGTGCCAGGAGACACCAAAACCTGTCCATTGTTGCCTGTAGTCTTGAAGTTGACACTTACCTTGCTGTTGGGCAGGACTGATGATTGAGGCTCTTCAAACGGGGTTTTAGAGCTGGATGAGTGATTTCTTGTCCAAACAATAAAAGCAGTTCTTGACTCATCACGCCAGATTGAGCAAAATGCCTTCTGGAAGCAAAGCAAGCAGTTGTTGACTTTCCCATCCACTTATTTGAATTTGTCCGCAGTCAGTTCAGGCACAGGACTTAGTGCGCTGTCCTATCTGCACTTTGAATCTCTGAAGAATTTCAGAGAATTTCTTAAGAAATTTCTTACCACTCCCTGAGTGGTAAGAACGTGAGTTTGCATACTGTGAAAGGCCGGAGTCCAGGAACAGAGCCATGAAGCTGAAACCTCATCCCTCCGTATTTCAGTTACATCTGATAGCTGGGGAAAGGGAGAATTGCTTATCAGTAATTTTATACTCTAGAAGTACAGGCCTGACTTCTCCACTACTGTGCACGAGGATTACTCATTACACTACCAAATCAACTAGGAGTATTATTCTGCTGTTGCTCTGTTATAAGCGAGGGTGAGAGGCACCGGAGATCTGGAGCACTTATGAGAGTCGCAGTGACACCACTGCAAGTTGTCTTGTATTTTAGTTATCAAGGAAGGAAAAGAAACTGGCCCTTGCTGAGAAGCATGCTGCTGCAGCAAGATTGCTTCTTGTTTCTGACCTACCTTGTTTATAAAGTTATACATTTACTTTTGAAGTCAGCGGAGCTATCATGGATTTGAACTTCACGTAATTAGGAGAAAGCATCAGGTCATAAAAATGCAGAGTATGTCCTACCAAGTGAGGCAAGCAGGATTTGGTGGTCTTGACTGGAAGGAACAGCAAAGAACCAGAGAAAGTATATTCAACAATAAACTGCAAAAATTGCGGTTGGCTGTGACACCCATCTTGATCGACTTTACAACATTATCGTTATTAATTTCATCTATCTTGTTCCCTTTTACCATCTGTCCAGCTTCTTTCCCACCCATGCAAATACTCTTCTCTGAGCTGGTAACTCCTTACTTTGTCCTGAGGGAGGTGCCGCTGTAGTTTTTTTTTTTAAAAAAATCATTTCTATTCGCTTATGCCAAGATAAACATGACAACCCATTCAAATAATTAAAGGCTTGTTATTAAAACAGAAAATACTGAATAAGTTAATTAAAATATTTAACGCATTGTGTCTTTCCACTATTTTGCATAGTGCACCAGGATAATACTGACATGCTCTTAAAGTGAATATACCCAGAGAATCAGCTTCTATTCTAACTGCAATAGTACAGAATGGAAACTAGGAACTGTTTAACAGAATTGCAGATAGAGAAAGATTTAACAGAATTAACGGATAGAGAAAGATGCCCGTGAACCTCAATTTACCCTCAAATTGTATATCTTTTTTTCAAGTAGCATCAACTCTTTTTGGAGGAAAAAAAAAAAAACCCAAAACCTACTTGATTGAGTATATACATATTTGTGTGAGGCAACAACAAAGTCTGGAATTATATTATATCAAAATATTTTTGTAATTACCCCTAAAAGTCAGCGATTTTCTGATGCTGTATTAGATCATAATATAATACCCCTTACCAGCTGAATATACGGCTGGGGCCAAGCAGCCCTGGAACAGTATTTATGTTAATTAAAAAGAATTTCTTTGCAAAAGTTTTAGTCTTAGCAAACGATTTAAACTTAATGTGCACCTCTGAATTTACCTTTCTTCTTATGTCAAGAAGTATTTGCAGCAACATCGTCATTAGGCAGTTATGTTTGTGATATTAGGTACATATGATGGCAATTAGAGGCAGAACCTCCAAAAATCCTGGTAGTATACCCAGGCATGGCTATAGCTATTTTAAGCAGATTTATACTTAGGGCATCAAAGAATGTCACAGAGAGAAGAAAATATGGTAACTGTTGCTTTAAATTATAGCTATCATTACTTCAAAAGGATATTCAATCAGAAACCACTGCAGACTAAAACTATTTATGTCTTCTGACACTGAAAGGAAAGTAGGCAGTTTCAGCCTGTCATCTCTCCATTCTTTTTTTTTTTTTTTTTAATAAAAGAAAAGTACTGTTCGGTCTGTAAGAAACAAGTTATAAGTCCAGGAGGAATGAGTCAGAACAAGTCTCCTGTTTGTTTTTGACCTTTCCCTGCCTGTCAGCCTCATTAAGTATTTCAGGTTCTTTGCTAGTTATTTTACAAAAGCTATTGGAAAAATGAAGCGAAACTGCGCAATGGTACTGCTTTGGCTACTTGGACGTAACTCTCAGCAGCGTTTGCCCAGCAAAACAGTTCGTGTGCCAAGCAGTAACAGGTAGAGCTTTTTTTACTCACACAAAAACTTTTCCCTACAAATCAAAAAGACAGAAGTGAAGCCACGGTTGCTTGGAGAGTAAATTTTGAACAAAATCATAAGATCATGATTAAATACTCGGGGGGGATTCATGACCTCTTCTAGCAACAAGAACAGACCTCCCATTAGTAAAACATTTAAAAGCAAGGAACTTTCTATTCAACAAAACGTTTAGAGGTTGACCATGGGATGGCCTGCAAAAATTAGCGGTTAGAAGTTTCAGAAGTTAAATAAACTAAAAAAAAAAAAAAAAAAGCCATTTTCTTTTGATGTGCCTTCTACACCTTCCCCTCCTAGTGCACTTAATGTGCGGAGCAAACAGTGACAAAGAAGTGTCATTAAATAAAAAAAGAAGAAACGCCTAAAAATGAATGAAAAGGGTCTCATGACAAGAGAGAGGAGAAAAGGATGTGTCCTCCGTGCAAAAAACGTTCCTTAAGAAAAACGAGCGGCCCATATTCCCAGCTGCAGGGAAGAAGTAAGACGCACAGGTCGGCAATTGGGAGGGAGGTGGGTGCAGAGGTGAATTTCAGATAACTTTGCGGTCCAGGCTTTGGGAGACCAGCCAGTGGAGTCTGAGTAATTACGCAGGGCAGACGTAAACAGCTCACAGCTAAGCTCATGGGGTTCCTGTGTTATCACAATGTGATATGTCGTTTGAATTACAACACGTTCCTTACACAGATATATGTACATGAGGCAAGAGCGAAAGAGCCCGAATCAAGAATCAAGCCTGTTTTGCAATTTCCAGAAAGTGGGACCGTTTCTGAAGAACGTTTCAATTTTGAACCAAGTGGCTCCGAAAGCACTGGCCACAACCGTAACAGTGACTGAGGATTTCTGTGAGGGTCTTTTCAGCATGGAGAGCAATATACCAGGTAAGCAGTCAAGCCCCTCCACTTTCGGATGTTTCTTGTTGATATTTTTGCTCCCAGTCTAGCTGGTTTAAGACCCAACTACCTGGCAGAGTAGCACTAGGCAGGATCACAGCTCGGTGGAAGGCAGAGGGGTGCTTCAAAACAAAAAAAGGCAATTTGCAACCCAGCCAACTTCAGCAGTGTCCCACGGCAGCTGGTCCCCGGAGTGCCTCCGGAGCAGCCGGCTTCACGGACCGGGATTGCTAACGCCATTCTCCTTACCCAAGCACTGAAGCCACGCTGGTTCTGCTTGAAGTTGATCCTCTGTGCCTACAGTGAGAGGGAAGTCAAAAATCAAACAGCTTCAGCACAGAACACAGGACCTGAAATTTAGAAAAATGTCCAGTAAAAAACAAGCAAAGAAACCAACCGAGTGTGACACGTGGGGCCACTCTTTTTGTTGTTGGCATTTTAGCTGTATTTTGAAACACGCACATAGCATTTTTCACAATTTGCTATTGTGATTTTTTTTTTTTTTTTAATAAATCTTTCCTTGGTAGAATCTATTTGTGAACAAGCTTTCACATTTCTCTGCTTCCCTCTCCAATTCTGCAATATCAACTAATTAGCAGGCAGTTTGTACTGTTTATAGATTTGTACCAATCACCACAGTGAAAAAGCAAGTTACCTGACCCACATCTAAATAAATGAGCAGTCTACTGTTGATATCTATTCTCAGCAAAATTACTGATAGTAGTTTGCTCAGGCACAGAGTCCAGAACAGCTTTTCCTTACCGAGATTCACGTGCCTTTTGGTCAGAAATGTCGTCCCAGCTCACTATTTTTTTTTCCTGCATGAGCAGGAGAGAGCACAAAGACTAGGGAGCAAAAGCAAATATCTTCCCTTATGTGAATTAAAATAAATAAATAATAATTAAAAAAAAAAAATCACAGAACACCTAAAGGAAATTAAAGGCATAATGAAGAGACAAAAGATACTAGGTGGAGAAGTAGCTGAAGAATAAGCATGTAAATGACACTGACAACAGGAAGAGATGAGAAAAACCTTCTAAACGTTTCATTCCACGGGGCCACTGTCCCTTCCCAAGGGGATCACTGTACTTTCTAGATGTCATAAACTACCTCCCTGATGATAGTTGGTCTCACTGGAGACACAGATGCAACGAGACTGTTAGCACTTGAGCGCAGACAGTCCGTATGACAAGTCACGGAGAAGGAAAAAGGCTGCTGACAGTCAGCTATGCGTCTTTTCATTACAGGTAACTACCGCTTTAAGCAAATTGTTTCAGGGATTGGAATGTAGCAATAACTGATCTAATTAGTGTAGGCTGTAATTTAGGAGGGTTCATTATGTCACAGACATTATGACTCCTGGGTATTACTAAAGGACTCATTTGTAGTACTTGAAATGAATTTCTCTGAACACATATAATGTCACCCATATAACTAGTATGTAGCTTTAAGATGATCTGACATATTTAAAATCTCTGACTTTGAGCAGGATTAAGTTTCCAGACAGTAATAAACAAATCAGCAAATAGTACAGATTTACTTCTTGCCAAGAGAAGGGGAAAAAAAAAAAAAAAAAAGATTTAATGGCTATTTCAGATTGAAATGGCAAGTAAACTCTGTGACAAAACTACAAAGGAAACTAATAAATCATGCCAGAGGAAATATATATCATTATTAAAAACACACGCACGCAAACTTGACAAAGACTTTGCATTTCTGGGTACAATACCTGTTTACTTCATCTAACAAGGAAAAAGTTTAACAGCTTCTTAAGAGAAGTCATGTATTAATAATTTCTGCTCTAAAAGCTCCCGTGAGCCTTCCTTCAGCAGGAAAGCAAGCCTACGCTTCAGGTAACAAACCCAACTGTATGAAATACATAACGAGACAAATGAATAAAAGTGTATAAGCAGGTTTCAGTAGTACAATGCTGAAGTAAAAACCGAGTTATAATTAAGTTTAAATTGGTAATCTGAAAAGGTTACAAATATAACCTCTATTATTTGCTTCCCTTCAGGGGTCTCTCACCAAGTAGGTATTTCATAGTTCTTTGCTTTTATGACCTAAAAAATTCATTCTCACACAGATACAAATACGCTTTTCCTTTTTACTTACATAGTGTCTGATATTAAAAAAAAAAAAGAAAATTCTCCTGGAGAGCACTTATGCATGTGCTTAACATTAAGCAGTCCTTAGAGCCCCTGCCTGCACCTTCTTAAATCAATATTAAAGCCTCTGTTAATTTCATTTGTTCATGATCCCCACTCAGGGGGAAAACGCTATCATGACATTGACATTAGTGACTTCTACGGTGTTCTGTTCTGAACACGCTGATCTTCAGACCTGATCTAAAATTAACTGAAACTAATTAATTCTTTACTTACTTTCATATGATTTGCATTGGACCTGCCTTCTTTGTGGGAGTCAGAACTCACATGTTATTTGTTTCTCAGCTTCCTTTTGAAAACTTGAATTTTACAAAATTAATTTTAAAAGTCCTAGTTTATAAAGTAGAATATTAGAATTAAACCCTGTACCCAGAATACGGCGTTGCTCAATCAGAAATGGGCATGTCAAGCTGTGTATGAAGCCAACAGGAAAATGCTGCAGCATGAGCTGCTTTTGTCTCATTGCAATATGTTCCAGGGGCTTGGAGCACCCCTGGACTAAAATCAGAAACTTTAAAAATGATTTTGAAAAAATTCTTTCCCCTAGAAAGCTAAAGACCTAACTGGATGACTTATTCCCATTACTTCCTAATACAGATGGGGGTTCAATATCTCTTAAATGGTTTTTAAAAATCTCAGATATAAATTTAATTTCCAGATACAAATTAGATTCCCATTCTCTTACAAAACCTCCTCTAATGTTGTTACCACTGGTATCCTTTTTGGCTGTCTAGGTATCAAATATATTTCTAAGTGGGTACTGAACCAGCTAGAAAGACCGACTGTATTTAGTCTTTAATTAAATGCTGATGGATTTCCTTCAATAGTGTTAAGCTCAGAAGTGAAAAAACATAATTAAATGATGCTCCTACGCAGGCGATGATCAGCATTCTTGCATGCAAGGTGTGGTAGCAGAGTAAGCTAAGGATTACTTCTCAGTTTTAGTTTTCATATTGAAGTTCTCATAGCTCATGAGAAACCTTATTCTGTATGCATGAAACGTAAACCAGGCAATTGTCCTAAGGATGCAGTGGATTTATAAAAGTCCATTAATCTGATGAATAATTGGATTGCTGACAAGTTAAGTGTCTCAGTGCCGTTAAAACTAAGTATATTTTAAACGTATCTGACTTCCTCCCATTATCTGTCATCTCACTGAAGATGTGGGCAAATAAAAGGTTGCTATCATAAGAGGTTGCTATCCTGTGGAAGCCCCTGTATCATTAACGAGCAGAGGAAAGCCCCAACATGAAGCGCTGGTGGATTGTACAAGGTTTTCGAACATACTGAAGAACTGAATGACAGCAGAAAAGGAGGGCTGTTAAGGTTAATCTTTAACACTCCTGTTCTAAATGGAAATATTTCCAATACTTGTGAGCTCCTGCAATTTCCACGTGTATGTCTAAAACATGCCTTTTGTGTGGACGTGTTCTACGTGATGGCCTGGCAGAAACCAAGAGATACAGACTCTGATCTTAGCTTCGCCACTGACCCGCCCCGTGACCCTGGATAAATCATTCCACTGTTCTGTTTCTCTTCTTACTTTTGCCTGTCTTGCTTCTTTAGAGCATAAGTTCTTCCTGTGAGGAGCCAAACTCTAGTTACTTTTTTGTCCAACGTGTCGAGGCCCTGATCTCAGATGAAGCCTCTAGGTACTCTTGAAAATAATAAAAATGGTGGTGAGGAACAGATGATACTGACATTCACAACCCTCATTCCATCCTGGGAAATACACCAGCATCGGCACAGCTACACCTACAATACTTCTTCGTGGATTTTGGCCATGAGTTAGCGGCCAGAGAAGCAGTCGTGATTTAGTGGGGGTACAGGTGAGAAAAATAGACCTCTGTAGTCATTACCGCTCACTGCTGGAAGTCTAATTTACGTTAAATAATGGAGTTATTTTTCCATATTGCAAACATCAGACTAAGACCACAAACTCAATTAGGCTGAAGAGCCAAAGGGAATTGTATCACCAATCCAGGCTGAATTGAGATGTGCCGTTCTTTGTCTTTGACTCCCTCCCCTAGCACTGCGCTGAACACAAAGATAAAGAACAAAGTGCTACTCGCACTAGAATAAGGCATAGCTGCTAGTTAGGACAGTCCTGAGATGTGAATTTGAATCCCTCCAGCCAAGTAGGTGCCACATCTCACCCGCCTCAGAAGAGCACTTGAATGATCAGTGTATTTTATACAAGACTGGACATACTTCTGCCTCCTCTTGAGGCTATATTTCAGGGAGGATTGACCCTGCTCTGCTACTTTGGGCCTCAAGCTCGGGACATTTAAATCCTGCTCTGACTTAGGATCTCCATCAGGCACACAGACTCCCAAGAAGGGCACAACTCCAGAAGGGCGCTCTCTAGCACCTCCTAAATTTTCCTTACTCAGTGTGCTGGCTGCTGTGACTCCTACTCCAAGTTGCCTCAAATCAGCTGACTTGGCTGAATCCCTCTACGCCCTCATCTTACCCAGAAGACGTGCTCAGGCACAGCCTTAGCAGTGGTGATACGTAAGGAGCAATGTAAGAAAGCCAATCCTACCCTCCAGCATGGGGATGGCCAACCTGTGACACTTGAGCTTCATGAAGTTGATAAGCGGATTAAGTGTAACTCCCATGCTAAAACTACATCACCTGTCTGGCACCAGGACTGTGCTGGTGGAAAACCTTCTGGGTAATTCAGATCTTCAGCTGTGGGACGCTGTAAGTCTGCAAGAACTGCCAAAAATGGTATTCCAGGACTACACTGGGGTGCAGCTGCGTGCTCACTCCAACCCCATCAGGTACTGCAAAACCGAGATCCCCCTGGGCAGCTTCCATCACCTTACACCCGCAAACTTCTGCCTTTGTCTCCAAGGTACGTACCTGCCCAGTGCCTCTCAGCCACAGGAAAATTTTGGTGTACAGCCCATAAATTGGAGGAGGATTGACCACTTCCTCGTTATCACCTCTGTCCTCGCTAGCCTCTTTCAACACAAGAGGCTCAGTTCCCCTGGAACTTCAGCAGAGCTGTGAAAGCTGCCCTAAGGAATGTAGATAAATGAATATATACCCTAAATTGCTAGGATAGATTAAATATAAGAATTCTGTGTCACTTTTGATTTGAGCCACATAAAAAGCAAAGGAAACTAGTGGCAGTTTTGGTAAACAGGCCTTACTAAAGAAACTACTTTTGGGCCCAAAAAACCACTCAGAAATACTGAATAAAGCTAAGACCGCGAGATGTAAGAAACTAACGGTTTTCATCCCTTCCTCCCTTTTTTAAAGTACGTTTGACCTAGTGTGACTCCTAGAAGTTACCTGCTGGGCACATCAGAAATATATCAGTAACTAGAGAATGAAGGATATATCTTAGACTATGGAACAGAAACCAAAATGAAAGCTTTACCATTAGGAATATTAATGTCGGTACTGTCTGAGTTAAGACAGTTACAGACTGGAAGACTCAGCTGCTGCTCTTAGTTTGCGTAAGTAGGAATATCAGCAATTCATCCTGTGAAAAACAGTACTTCAGCTGGTAGAGTTGGAAGGGAAGAGTGAGAGAAACTGAGGCCTTTTGTCTCAGATTACATGTCTAAGGGCTAGAAAAACCCTTTTACCTCTTCCCCCCCGCCCCCCGTATAAAACAAATAAAATGAAACAGAAGGAAAAAAACCCCACCAACAACATAGCAACATGACAGTGATGTGTATAATGATCTCTGGCAGCCCAAGATAAGATCACAGCCCTTGGGACTGGTGGAGCCTGGAGCTAACGGACCTCTGCTTTGGGGAAAAATCAGAGGTGTACAGAAAAAAAAAGTTCAGTTCTCATATTAAAAAGAAAGAAAAGGTATGTTGCTAAATCTATTCCTTCTGAAGAAACCTTTGAAAATATAAATGCATTAAAACATCTGAGTCACTTCTGCATCCACGAGTGAGTGATCCCCTCGACCCTCACCAGTAATGTCAGGAAGGGCTGCTCGACTCCCAGTTTGCTCCAGGAACTGTGCCATATTCAGTTAGTTCCATCAGTTTTTTCAGTACAAGTCACTGTGCAGATATCATTCTCTTGTTGAAGTCACTTTAGGTTTTTTTTTAATGCAAACTTGTGCGTAAATTTTACATTGAGCACATAATGAATAGGGTTGATCTAAATTACTGCTGTCACTATCCTACCCCCAAATCTCCCTCAGGTCTTGGGAACAAACCTGTTCTTTCAGGGAAGTTCTTTGGAACATCTGTAAGATAATTGAATTAAAAAAAAAAAATCAGTTCTGTTCCAAGAAAAGATCCAGAAACTCCTCAAAGTCCACAAGTGGCTTTGTTGTTTCTACTGATTTTAGATGGAAGGTGTGAAATACAACAACTAAATGGCAGTACCACCAAAATCAACTTATTTATGGTTCTCTTCAGTTGGATCAGTTTCTCTAAACAATTCCTTGTTTATCTGCACTAGTGTTTGGACTAGTGCAGTGCAAGGCTAGAGCAGGATGGGAAAAACTTGCTTTTTTGGGATGCTGTTTAAGCACATGTCAAACCGTGCCCTGGCTGCTGCTGAATCCTGAGCTCTTATGAAAATCCAGCCCTTTCACTGGGTGCTGAACAAAGACAAGCCATGCTCCTGGTTAGCTTAAAAGCCTGGTACCAAAAAAATCACAGGGTTGGCAGCCCCATGCATGTTTGAACAGAGGAAAATACACTGTAATCAAATGCTGAGTGGGTGGAAAGAGCAGGGAGCAGCGGTTCCGTGAATCACTTCCTCCCCCAAGGCCTTGCTGTCATTAGGAGTACAGGTGTGTGGTTTTAAAAACACATGTTGTCCATACTGATATTTTAACAAGCGTTAGTCAAAGCAGTAGCAGTTTTAACAGGCATTTACCGGTCAAGATAAACCCTAAGCTCCCCCCCTCTGGGTTGTCGCAGTCAGCTAACATGTTAAAACCGTAGCTGCCTAGTCCAAGAAAGGATTTTAACATGAGTTAAAAATAAAGTCCTTTTTGTACATGCATGGCTTAAGAAAGAGGAGTCCAAATCCCTTCCTCCAGCAAGAAGAATAGAAAGAAGCAGAAGAAAAGGAGGATTAGAAGCAGCATATGTGCTCTGTCCTCCCTGTTTTCTTCCCAAGCTTTTATTTTGCTTTGTTCCACTTACTGAGTGTGCCACTGGATACCGACCCAATTAATTTCTATATGACCTTTCAAAGCAGGCCCACATACAGAACAGGGTCGAAGCACGGATTTCTGCTGCCAAGCGCCTGTTGGTACGGGAACAGGTAAATGTTTTGCAAAGCAAGCACTTCTGAATACGGCGGTTGTCATCAACTCAAAATCTGTCATCTCTTTAAAAGCATTAGAAACAGAGGATGAGGGAGATGTTCTCACATCCATCCAGCTCTGCCATTGGGAATACATCAGAAAAGCTCTCTGGCATTTTCTGAGGTGTAAGATGAGGCAGAATTTGCCCCAAAAGCATGAAAGCAAAGTTTACGTCCATTGCCGTGCAACTGTATTTACACTAATACTGAATTTGGAGCTCAATGCCTGGTACTAATCACTCATTCTGAGTCAATTTGAACGTACCTCTCTCTAGAGGCAACAGAAGTCTAAACCGAAACACTGTAGGAAATAAAATGTCATTTAACTGGAGAGAGGAAAGAGCCTTGTGAAAGTAAGAGAATTCAAGGGGCACTCCTTTCTGCTGTCATTTGTCATGTATGACACAGGAATGTTGACATCGTCCTCTGATAAATGACACTGGCACCTGCATCAGAGAGATATTCTTCAGCAAAATAGAAGTTTGAAAATCCAGCAGCAGGGCACTACTAGTAGGTTCCAGGAGCTTGCAAGAAAGGAAAGATAGATGATGGTAATTTTCTTCCAAAGAGAAACATAAGACTTTTTAAGAACCATTCTCTTTTGCTTCCCCTTCTGCTCCCTCTGGGCTTTGGGAAATGATTCTGTTTTCTAAATCTAATAGTGGCTTAGACACAAGCTATATGTTATCCAGGAGCTAACCTGTGGCATTCGTGCCACCACCCAGTCTAGGGGGATAAGTGTCAAGCAGAGAGCTCCAGAAGGCATACCTAGGAAAGGGAGCTTCAAAGAGGCCAGTCTGGCCTTCTCCTGTCCCAGGCCAGTTACAGATGTCAATGAACAGTCTATTCTAGCACTAATCCTTCCAAATCTCACCTTTGCATCCACAACCTGTAATGTTGAGACTTTTTCCTCTTAGAAAGAGCAGGAATACACGTCTCCATCGCACTCCTGGGAGGTATTCTGTACAGCTGCAGGGTGGATTTGTGGCAGAGGAAGATTCTCAAGCGACTTCTGCACAGCCATGCAAAGCCTGCCATGCTGTGGTTCGACATCAGCAGGCAAAGGTAACTAAAGAAATCTTTTTACCACGACGTCTTAAGACAGATACATCACAAGTTTTCTGTTTTGAAAAGCTGAAGACCAGTGGATTAACTGTATTTGTGAGGGAAAGTCCTGCTACTCTTAAAAATGAAAAGCAAATAGATATGTTTTCTCCGTCAGATTTTCCACTTGGTTGGCTCATGGAATTTATATGCAGCTTGAATTTTTCTTCTAATTATATGATTTATTTATCCCAGAAAAGAAGGAAAAAAAATCTATTTGATTTGGAACAGCAGGTTGGGAAGGTGAGTACGCAAGCTCTGTGACCAAGGTAGCCTGGTTCATCCTCAGGAAATCTGCGTTCAGTGCCAATGACCTCCCGAGCTACCGGCGAGTCCCAGTTCGCTCTAACTTGCTAACTACTGTCCAGTCTATTTATCATTTGCCACCTCTAGGGATCACTGTGCAGTGATATGGACTAATAGCCCAGCAATATGCCAAGACGTATCCTTTTCATCCCACACAGCCAGCACTGTCTTCCAGACCTCTTAGTGCATGAGGGAGACTGAAATCTGGATGAAGAACAGCTGGCTTAAAACACACCCTGACAAGCCAATACTGGCTGAAAGGAGAAAACACTGGAGGAATGAAGTACACAGTATAGAAGAATACGGTACACAGGCTCACCTTCATTTGCAGGGCTCTTTCTCCAGGACAGCTAAAATATGATGCTGCTTTTGGGTCTTACTGAATCCATCCTTGGTACTGAGCTCTGGAGCAGAAGCAATCACTGCACTCCTGATGCTCCTGCTGGGATAACAACCCCACATTCATGTCTTCAGTATTTTCAGGTTGGATTATTGTAACCTGGGCTATGTAACACATTCACCAGGAAAACACACTTTCATCTTCTAACCCAGAGAAGCAAAAGAGAGTGTACCATACTGATGTGCTCTTCAGGATGCTTGGGACTAGAGACTCGTTAATTAAGCTGCAGCCTTGTGACTGGTGAGTCCCAACGAGCTGGGCTGAGTGCCTTCCCCCTCAGAAGGCCCAAGACTTTGCATCGTAGTGAAAGGGGAATGATAACCCTAGACGCTGATCCCTTGACTTGATGGGGTTAGATCAGCCCCATTTGAAAAGGCTGCTTAGCAAAAGGCAATTCATTTCGTCTCATCATGTCACACACGCATGGCTATGATCATCACAGAAGACAGTGACGCAATTTTCATACTCAAGCATACACCAAATTTTAAGTGCTTAGGCTTGGATGAACAACTTTCAGCAGCCTGTTCTTCAGACGAAAACAGTAACTTCAGGGACTGAGGGAGAATGTGAATTCTTACAAAGGAGGGTAAGACAGGGGATTAGTTTTTGTTGTATACATTTTTTTCAACAAAATATGGACATTTATTATCCTTACAGTCTTGATACTCCTAACAGCTTTTCTGTAGCAACCTATTACTTGATTAGTTTATACTGTTTAGAGCACAGCAATGATGACATAATTTTGTTGTAATGAAGACAAATATTGCCTCAGAATGTCAGAAGGCACCACATCACCCGTTAAGTGTAATGATTTCAAAATACCCTAAAGAAAAGTCTTTTGGGCTGGTTGCAGGAAAATACACACACATACACGTCTGATTTTGATTAAAATACAAGTTATTGAAATGCTCAGTTCAGTCCAAGACTAGAATCAACTGTTCAGCCCCATAGATTGAAACACAGAATAAGGGGGGAAAAAAAAAATCCTCCTAGGACTCTCCATATTCTCTATGCATTGGCCAGACAATGATCTAATAACAGCAGTGACTTTGGGGATATTTGTTTATCTACTCTGAGCCCAGTTAAGCGACTCGGAGGTAACATGGTGTTTCACTGATGTTCTGTTGGACCAAGCCGTGTTGTACTAGTAACTTTATCCTAAAGGAGGCTATTCATAGTAGGCATTCAGTAATGCTGCAAAAGTGGTAATTTGAAGACGGTTGCAAACACATTTGTGGATACAAATGAGGCAATCACAAGTCTTCATATTTTATCTATGTACATGCGAGTATAAAATGTCAATGCGGGAGTCCTGAAGGTTTCTCCCAGAGCAGTGATGCTGGACTGATTCTTCATCCAGGCAACGGGGGGGTCTCTTAATAGTTTTGATTATTAGACTCCTGACTATTAGTCAGGAGTGCAGAATCAGGCCCTTAGCACTGACAAAATTCTGCGCTCAATCTTTTCTGACCTCTCATTTGAACGTCTGTTTAGACGCAAATGCAAAATGCAGAAGATTGAGGGGATGGGGGCTAGAAGGAGGAAAGCTGAAGGAAAATATGCTATAAATATGAACTGGGTCATATAAAAAGATTAAGTATAAAAGACAGCTTTCTTGTAATGTCCAGCTGTTTCTCCTAAATATTTCTAGCAAACCTACATATGTACCATTTCAGAAATGTTCCAAGAGGGAATATTAGTACTTCACTTAAAAAAAACTCTGTAGGATTGCTAGTGGTTTTGAAGCTCTAGCGCTGAGATCTGTCAGGATAGGACAGGAGTTATTTCAACAGTACTAAATAGCTCTCCCACTGCTTTACTGTGGCTTGATCCGTTTTCACCCTTTCTTGCCTTTCTGCAGTCACACACAGATGTAAAACAGATTAAGGCTCTGTGGAAATAAAATAAAATAAAATAAAGACACCCAGGACTTTTTTGACTTCCCCTACAATAAAGTACAGGGAGAGGTGAATAAAGCCACACAAGAGACAGTAACAAAATGACAAAGGTCCTGACTGATAGCTTATCGAGATGACAACTCAGTGAGTTTTTAGACGTCTCTGGCATGAAGACTATTTTTGTCTTTCCACAAGTTAAAACACATGTACGATCAAGACGACTGCCTGCCTATCTGTTGATTATCTCCCCATTACCTGTCCCTAACAGAGCCGTCCCTGACTGCAAAATATTCCTTCTGCATTTTAATGTACTTTAGAACAACGGTTGACAATGCTTGAAAAGAAACCAAAGCAAAATAACAAACCATTATCAAGATATTATTTATGCAGGATCCAAAAGCTGAGAAACATCACTAACGAGTCACTTAAATTTTCAGCCACAGATCTCGAGCATGGAAAAGCATCATTATCCGTACCTGGCTGCTGGGGAAACAGTGCAGGGGAACGACTGCATGGTCTCAACGAGAAGGGTTTGATCGCTGCCTCTTGCAGCAATTCTTACCAGTGCAAAGTGAAAGCGAGAGGCTTTCGCTCTGCCTTGGCAGCATTTTATACTCCATTTCTTCTGGTGCAGAGCTCTGCACAAGCTCCGGAACCGCACAGGATGGATCCCTGGGCTCCTACTCCCCGCTCGGTCCCTGACCTCTGGCACCTGGTCTTTTGCCTCCCAGCCCAGAGCACTGTCGACTGGACCTTGCTGCACGCAGTATCTAGGCTCTGGAATGCCTCAGATTTAGCTTCAGACACAATAAGGATTACAAATTATAGAGCACAGTGGGAATAAAAGAGATGGGTTGCCCCCTCTGACCATCCATCACTGCTTCCCATGTCTCTGGGCAAAAGCAAAGCAAAGCTTTCTCAACAGCCCAAAGACAAAAATAGGTTGCAGGTATTTTTAAATGTTATACTTTCCCACTCTTAGGCTAACAAAAGTCAGAAAATAGAGAAGGCATTGATTTTATACTTTCCAAAGTCACTAGTATAAGAGTGTCCCTACAATTTATATTCTCAAATGATAAAATATTGAAGCAGGGTGAAGTAGTTAAAATAACATTTTTCAGCTCAAAGTGCTTCAAAATGAAGCACTTCCATTATATGCAAATTTTGCTCTCTCTTTTTTATCTACAGAAAGTTTAGGCACAAAGCAATTAAACAAGCTACTGCACAGTCATATGGCAAGTGAGAATCTGGGATGTTTTATGTTTGTTTTGAGGTCTAAAATGTGAAACTGACCAAAAACTGGATGGTTTTGAAATGAAGAGAACGCTCATACTGAACCTGATCCTGTCATATGATCATAAGCTCTCAGAGATGCCAAACAGAATTTCAAAACAACAGTTTTTGTGACAATAATGCCAAAAGTCAGAACAATATTGGCTATTTCTAGGAGTTCTGGTTTGTGTCGTCTTGGCCAACTCCAGGAATTTGTCAGGGACGGTTGACTACTGAAGGCACGACTGCCATTAGCTTGAGATAAAAGATCTCAAGGTAATGGCTGTAGCTGGGGCAGAGAGAGAGCGCTGAGTTACAGATACATACGTCCAGTAGGTTATTATTATTAAATTTTAGAAAAGCCCTGAATACATACACAGATACACGCAAACACTCATGCACAAAAGCACGCATTTTAGAACACGGCTTCCCTGACAGCATTCGTTGTATTTTGATGTCAGTCTAAGGAAATATGTTGGCAGCTCCTCCACACAAAATCTGTTTTCCACAAACAGCATATTCTGCCAGTATAAAATTCATCATCCAGCCATACAAAGGACACAGGGCCAAGGGGCTTGAGTGACACACCAAAAACCTCAAAACACATGTCTGAGCTGCCACATGACTTGTATAACACTATCCACGTACAGCATGAAACTGGAGCTCTGTAAGCTGCATCTTCATAATATTTTGGAACATCCTGTAAACTCATTGCAGGGAAACAATAACGGATACTAAAAGTGGTTTGGCCACTGCAATGACAGAGACCCTCTAATTAATTTTTTTTTTTTTTAAAAAGGGCAGATGGTGAACGGAAGGGAGGTCAGTCAACACTAAATACCTGAGCCATGCATCTTGGTAAAGAAAAAAAGGTACGTCGTCTCAGCTGTTATTCAGTGGAAATAAGGTACTGCTGAAGTCATATAATTGGTGACTTGAGGCCACAGGTCAGCTCTGAAATTGAGATAATTCCAAAGGAAATATTTTAATGATACAAGGAAAATGTGCCACTGTGGGGAAATATCTTAATAAAGTAGGAAGAAAAGGGCCTTCATGGAACACTGATTTAGTTGGTTCTCCAGGATCCAATTGCAAAGACAAATCTCCTACCTGAGTCAAATGGATTTGTGAAAGAGATAAGAATTATCAACATTTCTATCCTCAATTTCTTCTATTTTTGTCCCACTTCTCAACACTGGGAGAACAATTTAGAAATTGTTCATGAAATTAATACTAATGAGCACTGAGATATTTTAACATCTGTCCTGATGGGTGATTCCTGAGAAGGCGGCAATTTCTGCAGGCTCTAGTGTCCCGCAAATAAACTAGCAACAACCCAAAACTCAGAATCTAAAAACTGCAGAAAAGGGGAATTCAGCTCTGTTTTCAAATCTCAGTTTAATAAATCTTTTTGGTGGTTTTACGACTAATGTAAGACTTCGTCTTATCTCATGCTGAAAGTAGGCAAATTCCATCTGCGGTTCATCTGAGCAGGAGCAAACATGCAGCAACAATATAATTTCATGAAAAAAGTGCTGGGCAATTTAACAAGCGATCTACGATATTTTAAAGGCAGGAAGTATCTTTGTGAAAATACCCTTTTTACTTAATCAGAAAAATCAATAAGTTGAACAGGGAGAATATTTATCTTTTAAAAAATAGCGCAAGAGATTCTTACAGAGCACTCTGGTTTACTAATTCGTAGCTGCTTTACCTCCCAACACAAAGAAATGTATTTATGCATTGGATAAGCAGTCTCCTTGTGCACCCGTTGTGCTTCCTTGTCCAAGGCCAGCTTACCTCAGCACATTTGTGTGCAGGAGCGTTATGCAGCCTGAAACCACCAGCACCCAGCCCAGGTCTTACCCCTCACCTTGCTCCTGTTGGTCAGCCTCATACCTGGGCTATATATCCACACGACGAGGAACTTGCAGCATCCAGCTTATATTAATTTGCCTCCTTAGAAATTATTATTAGACTGCTGGGGACTGCGGGGCAGTACCTCGCCCAAGGGGGATTCGTTCTCCTCGCAGCAGCCATCTCCATTGCTGCTTCTTGGGAGACTACATTATTGAGAGCTGCAGCAATTCCTGTGACAATATTTCAGGGGCAAATTCTCTTTTGATACTGTCGGAAGATCCTTGCCAAGCTGACACTACATGTTAAAGGGTTCACAACAACAGAAGGCAGAAATTAAATTGAACAGGATATAATACCTTGTAGTTGAGGAAATATTTCCTTTTGATTTTACTTTTTGCTTTGTGAATTATCCAAAACCTGCAGCCCTGCATAAGCTGAACCAGCTCACCAGGTTCTCCACAAAGAAACAGCAGTGGCCCTCCTCCCCCCGAGCATGCAGCAACAGCAACCCCCTCCAATGCCTCCTCTGCTAAAAACTCTCTTCAGAAACCTGGCAAGTTTAAAATAATCAGGTCTACTTCATTCCACACCCCCTCCAGATCTTTTATCCATCCTATTAGTTCCCACAGCAGCAAACATCAGTTGGCTTGTGATTAACTCATCCAAATAGCCCACAGATGTGAAGAGAAGGTTTAAAATGTGAAAAAGGTTTTTCACAGTCCGATTTCATTCTGTTTCTTTCTGCTGTGCACTAAGATCTTTTATTTTCCCACTCTTCTATTGCTACAGAGAGTATTTGAGTGCATGGGTCCAAGAAACATGAATAAGCGCTACCTGGGCTAAGACTGTTGGAAAGACAGAGCCCCCCGCTGATATTTCCTCTGTGTATTGAAGGGAGCCAGACTGAAACACCTGGATATGTTAAACAACACCACAAACTGAGTGACAAAATTATTTCCAAAAAGATTAAAAGTGTTTTCTGTTGCATAACATATTCTGGTGGGTTGAGGACACTTTGCTTACACAAGAAACTCTTACTGACCCACTGTGTCTTACTAATGCTTCATGCTCTGGAGTGTGAAGTGGCTATTGCATGTGGCTGACGAGACATGTATATTAAGGTTCACATAGGGTAAAACGTGTTACTGTCTTTTAAAAAAGGATCTATCACACGTTACTAAGCTAGATATGAGAAACTACCTGTGTCAAGGTAAAAAATACCATTTTCACAGCTGCTGAAATTGCCTCTTTACCTTCAATGATAAACAAATTGACTGCTGCAGCCAAAAGGTGCAGGTTGGCAAACCTGCCTTTATAGAGTGGCTGCAGTCCTATGCAGAGCCCCTGGCTCCCCCAGCCTGCCCTGGCCCCTGGGCTGGCCGGAGCTGAGCACCCAGCACGCACCCTGGATCCTGCAAAGCATCTTTCTGTGGCTCCATCTCACGGTGTGACTCCACGGGCAGGACATGGGTCCGCTGCACAGACCAGGCTGTTCTTCCTTTTCCCTCTATGCAGCAGCCTACAGGAGAGAGTAAGGGCTGGCTGCGATCCCTTCGTCCAACAAGTTTGAGGAGGGCTGTTTTGGTTATGTCTAGGGAGCTCCATTACATAATGGAAGAACCACTTCAGGAATAATGTGCCAACATATCTCTGTTAACTGGATCCCTGCTAAAATCCATATATTGGCACGAGAGGCGCGTGCAGAGATACACGTATTTAACAGAAACCCATCTGTATGTATGCTCCTTAGGGACTGACTCTTTAAAAACATTAGGTTGCAGTATTTGTACATTATCCAGGCTCAATTTAATTCAGCTTTTGGAGTGTTGGCATGGTGCAAATTAGTTGGTCTACATGCCAGCAGCCATCACTAGTGTAACAGCAGAGCCAAATTGGGGAAACATTAAGCAGCACGTTTTGTGTACATAACTGTGTGTTTACAAATGAAGCATTTGAATATTATATAGTTAGTCCTGTGCAACACAGAGATGAGAGTCATAAGAGTAAGAAAATTTGGCATCCTGGTATGAAACTCTGGCCAAAAACATCATTTAATCCAGACAAGGAAAAAGATCGATCAATTATGCCAGTAAGTTTGAAACAGCACTATAAAAAGAAAAAGTGACATGGCATAGGTTTGTGGTTCCCAGCTAATGGAGCTAAAACCTAGCATCAGATGGTTTGTATTTTACATTATTGTCAAACAAAAATAAATCATCAAAAACATGGCAGAATCAAGCCTAACTGGCAGGACATACCATAAAAAAAAGCAGCTAGTGGTTGAAGTGAAAATTAAGAAGTGCTGTTCATTCTCCCAGAAATGCCAGGGCTAACCAGAAGAAGCAGCTCGCGCTTACAGGCTTTGCAATTCCTTCTCTTTTTTTTCTGCAAGCAAAAGGCTGTTAGGCCATAGCCGAGTTCTGCTCTAGTGAGATTTTGCTTCCTGATATTCAGAGATTAGCATATTAAGTACATTATGTACTGTAGTTACATAACTGTTGTATTATGGCACAGTTAAAATTTTGTTGGCATTTCGATTGTAAACCTCAGTTTCAGAGCCTAGAGTTGTGATTAAAGATTATCTCCGGATGACCATCTTTATAGGGGCTGGGGAAAGGGGAGATTATCTATTTATTTTTAAAACATATTTCAGATTTCCAAAAGAAACAATAAGCTGCCAAAGACACAGCAGTCTAATCAATACATCAATACTGAAAGGGAACAAGTATTCTTTCAGGAAGAATTGATCTTTCAAATGTGAGAATTGACAGGCAGATGCTCAAATGTCTTGGTAATTTTTTGTATTATCGCCAACTCCAAACATTCACATATCATGACCTGGACCCCAAAATTAGAAGCTCGCCTTAAAAATCATGGGACCTAAAGATTGCAAATTCAGAGATCGTTTCATGTTCCTTCCATTTTTTGAAGCTATCAACTTCAACATTATCAAGCTTTTCTTGGCCATTGTAGGGGCTATATATTTACTAACCAAAGCATATGCCATCCTTTGAGTCTGGGAGATAGACCTACATCAGTGAGAGTCATGATAAAGTCAAGAAAGTTGCCAGCCCTGTATTATACTATATTCTAGGTTATTCTATGTTTTTAATACCTGTCAAAAGAACAAAAGTAGCCATTTCATCAAACAATTTCTAGTCTGTATTTCCAAACACTATGATTTTCTTTCCACAAGCACTCCTGGCTGGCTGTGCTTTCTTCTCAGCCAGTACAATTTGAGAGGCAGCACTTGCAGTGCAGACCTGGAGCTCTGCATAGCTTGTGCTCCCCCTGGCCCTGCTACAGCTGCTGCACTTTATCGGATTAAAACAACCATTGGGCCATAGACTATGGATTATCATCAGTGGGCTGCGTTTGGCTTCAACCACGGACTGATGCAGAGGGGCCAGGAAACCAAGCAAGTCTCCCAGGCAGGGTTTGCCCAGCTGAGTTCTGTGCTAGTCTCTGCCACGGTCCTGGCATTGCAGGCCACCCACAGCCCTGAGCATCCCTGATCCCCGCTCTCCTGGCCAGTGCGGGATGATACGATTCCACGATTTCATCTATTGCAGCGGGTTTCCCTGCCTGCATTCGAGGCCCACGATTACAGCGGCACTACTGCTGTGTCACCACCAGCAATTTTCTTGCAGCAACTGAGGCAGAGCATTGGCTTGAAGCATTTGCTCTTGATGTCCTCCCATCTTTGCTATAGTTAGGATGGGGAATTAATTTAGATTTAAATAGCCACATCAAATACTCAAACAAGTTTGACTTTAAATTGCTAGCATAGACAAATGCATTGCTCCAGCTGACTTGGCATGGTATTAGCTCACATTTTGAGCACAGGATATTCAGATGTGTCTCAGGGTCAGATTCCCAAATGCAGTCAGGTGTCTGAAAGAGCGGGAAAACGTCTACGCGCATTCGAAAAACAATTAAAGTGACTATTTCAATCTTTAAACACTTTAATTCTGGTGTACAGGATTCTAAATCCCGGTGACTCTCAAGGAGACTCAGGCTCTTAAATGCCTTCATTGCTTTATTGAGAATGAGTCTAAAGGCCGGATTTTAAAAGCCATTTAGAATCCTAACTCTCATCCGGCCCTAAGGCACTGAGAAGCTTTGAAACTTTTACCCACTCCCTCGTCTAACTAGAATGGAAAAATGGAGAGGATGGTGACATATTTTATAATGAAAAATTAGATCCTGCTCAAATGGAACGGGACTCTAGAGGAACGCAGGGGTTGTCCAGTGCCATAGCCCTGCTTCATATCATCTCAGATGTCTATGCATTGTCACTCAGAAAAATGAATAAATGAAGTCCTTATTCATAACTTTTCTATGAAACGTTACTTCTTCAGAATATAAATAATACCTTTCTACTTGTAAACTTTGTGTCAAAACAGGTTTTATTTAAAAAAAAGTTTTTTGGCTTACGTCACATCCCAGATCTTTGTCATGAGGAAATGCTTATGCATAAATTATAACGTTCTGAAAATAGGTGGTTACAGTAGGAATAAAAACACATCCAGACCATTAACTGTAATGGCAGACTGGGGCAGTGTTGACACATACACACACATATCATATTTATTGACAAGCTACAGCGTTTACCAATTTCTAAAGTTCTGAAGTTGGAAAGTCTGTACCATATGTGGAGCCAAAGGCTAAGGGCAATATTTCACCACTGAGGTAACTTTCTTAACCCATGAATTTACCTGGCAGTAGATCATCTTAAAAAATATCATGTGGCAAGTCTACATCAATGAGCAGTTCTTTCAATCCCCAAGATTATCATAAGTTATGTACATTGCACTATGCAGACGGAGGTAAAAATCTTTAATACACTGAAGCATCTCACCTTGCTAAAGTAAACACCTACCTTGTTTTGATTAACAGGAAAGCGATCCAACCAATTTAGAGCAAACTTGGCCATTCTCCACTCAACCAAACACTTAGGAAACTTCAGTTCGTTTATCCTTCCAACATATTATGGAAATATTAGTATTTGCCGCGCTGAAAAATACTTTTTTTGGCATCTTCATTTCCCAACCCTATTCTAAGATAAACACTGACAGCTGATGGTATTCAGGAACATTGCCATATGTTCCCTTAGAAATGGAATTCTGAAATATGGCTGTTATCCACCAATTGGCATATTTACTAATTAGCACAAGATTGCTCAAATACATTCATTTCTCCCCCAAGGGAGAATACCTCTGAAGAATTCTCATCCGATGCATCAGGATCTCCTACTCACCACTTACCCACTCTCACAGTTTCTGATTTAATGGTTAACACAAGGAATCAAATAACTATCCTAGGGAGCAAAGTCAAACTGTTCAAACTGTATATCTTCAATTGCTATTTTTTCCAGACACGCAATGCAAACAGCACTCAGAGAGTTAATATTCGAATGCCTTTTCTAATAAAACCAGCTTCCAGTTTTCCAGTCTTTTGTGCAAGTTTAATAAAATAAATTTTGAATATCAATGGAGTACATTCTATTTTTCTTGGCATGTCTCTGCCTTGCTATGTCCTTCTATTGCAGGAGTCATGCCATAGGGAGAGCACTTTTCCACAGTCCATTGAAGTTGTGCCATAAGGGCTGGAGATGATTTGCTAAAATGCTCCAAAGGTATTCAAATTTCTTTAAAGAAGAAATTCAATTTATGTGCATTTATATTGCAGTGTCTGTCAGGAAGAAAGGTTATAATCACCAGCATATTTTAGATTTACATTTTCTTCTATACATGAGGTAATGGTATTAGAGGTAAACTATGAGGTTTAAAGTTGAATTCGATGTATGGTACTATTTTCATTGCTGCTAAAAGCATGTTTTTGAAGTTCTTGAGGAAAGCATATGTTAGCATATGTTACTGAAATATCAAGAACAGGATGCTGGGTGGCTTAGAGGGTAAACCATTTGTCTTTCTTCTCTGCATTCTTATACAAAGTACGGCTGGATTTCATGAGCAAAATGAACAGAAGATTCTCAGCTCACAGATTAGTTCACATCATAATGTCGCAGCACGGTTTTGTTACGTAGAGCTATCAGGCGCATTTCTGAATTAACATGCAAGGTAAATGTGCCTTCAGTGGTACCACGGAGGAAGGGAAAAAGAGGGCTTAGAATTTCGTGATATCGCTTATGTAACCCTTAGAAAAACAAATACTCATCAAAAATTAAAAGGAAACCCTGTCTCAACCATATCGCTGTGGGAAGTGCTTCGCCTCATTTTTCTCTGAAAATTTACTTCATTTAAATTTCCTGTGACTGTATTAAATATTTAGATGTTGATATTTTCACTGAGTAGAAAACATTATCACAATTCTTATCAAGTTGGAATCCTTTTAAGCATATGTTAAAGTTATCTGATAATTAAATTGCCATGCTTATCTCATTTAGGACCCCACTAATTATAGCCCAAGTACTTCAGCGGCATATACCGCAACTGATTTTGGAACTGTAGCCGAATGTCCTCTTTTAAGTAAACACTCATAGTTGGCTTGTAGATCTATTTTATAATTTCACTGCTACCGCTGCAATCTCTGCCAATAAGGAAGCGTCAAAGCTATTCTGATGGTTTTTGCACAGCAAGCTAATTGTGTTTTAAGCCTACTTCCAAATGAATGCCCGATAGCTATCCAACTTTGTAAACAGTCACTTAAGCAGCGCTCTTTGGGGAAGCGTGCATGCACACACACACGCGCGCTATTTGCTTCATAAATTTCAACAGGTAAAAATCCTGTTTCATTTTTCACGAAGTGTTTATTTTTAATACGTTATAACTAGATACTGAGCCAGATATGACAACAACAGATATTTGCTGAGTACCTGACTGGCCCTAGCCAAGATTGGGCTTCAGTCCTGCAGTCAGGTTCACGAGCTCAGACCCCGTCACGACTTTTCTGTGAGTAAAGAGTATCAAGATGCACAAATACCTGTGGACAAGAAATCAATCGCAAGAGAGGGGCTCTTCTATTTGTGTAATTGTCCATGGCCTATCTAAGTCTAAGCCTAATTCACTGAATACTCTTACCCTTGCCCTTCCTTCATAGGCTTCTCCTGACTATCAAATCTGATGCGAAACATTGCCATAACATGGGATACTTTGGGGTGCCCTTTTTGAGATCTCTGTGGAAAGTTTTGTATGGTATTTAATACCATTGTGTGTGCAAACACACATGCACACACAAAGCATTTCCCTTTGTGAAGTGTGGAAATTTCACTTGGATGCACAAAGGTCCAGGTCCAACGCAGGATATGAGCATCTCCTGAGGAGAGTCAATCCCTTATCTTCTCACCAGGAAATGGCTGGAAATCAATTGGTTGGGAGTTCTCCACTGACGTGGATGGGCCATGAAGTGAACTCTTATTTTCAGTCTAAAGTCCTATCCCAAGCATTCTTCATTACCATCTTCCCACCAACTAAAAAAACCCAACAAAACTTCATCTACAAAATATGACTAATGGTGACGCAAGCAGTATGTAACAAGGCTATTACTGAAGAAATAATACAGAGGAAAAATAAACTTAGGGTATACTCTGCACATTGGACCATGCTACAAGGAGTTACTATAAACCAGAAAACTAGAGCAACTGAAACCAGCAGAACTACCTATAAAACAGGGTAGATGTCGTGGCTTAACCCCAGCCACTCCACTGAGTTCATTTAGTCTGTGACTTTGGGCTCCATCTGTGTTGGTGGTCACTCAGGACAGGAGAGGTGGTGTGTTGCGTGGAGTTACTGGGCACCAAAGCCAGCTCAGGTCAGGTCACTGCTGCACTTGCACTGCTTCTTGTAAGGCCACTGGTTCAGGTGGTTCCTGCTACAGTAATTCCTATAGCATGCAACTCAAATCCCAGGTTACAACAATTTAAAGGTATGCCCATTACAATCTCCACCCCTGGTCCCTTTGGACCAGACCATAGGTTTTAACATTGCAATGAACTCCTCCCCTTGCCCCTAGCCTGGCTAGCAACAACGGGTTCCTGCTATAGTAATTTCTATAACACGCAACTCAAATCATGGGTTACAACAATTTAAAGGTATTTCCATTACGATCTCCACCCCTGGTCCCTTTGGGCCAGGTTATAGGGTTTAGCATTGCAATGAACTACTCCCCTTGCCCCTGCTCCGGCTTGGACTTATCCACAGACTGCAGTCCCTTAAGGTTGTACCTGCTCCAAGTGGAGCCTTATCTATGAGCCACAGTCTCTCCAGGGGTATATCTGCTGCAGCATAGACTTATCCACAGCCGCAGTCACTTTGAGGTGTACCTGTCCAGCGTGGTCTTCTCCATGGCCACAACGCCTTCAGAGATATACCTGCTCCAGCGTGGCCTTACCCACAGCCACAGTCCCTTCAGAAGTAAACCTGCTCCAACGTGGTCTTACCCATGGCTGCAGTCCCTCCAGGGGTGTACCTGCTCTGTCATGGGCTTATCCATGGCCACACACTTTGAGATGCTCCAGCATGACCTCATACATAGCCACTGATGCTTCAAGGTGTACCTGCTGCAGCATGGAATTATGCGCAGCCACAGATGCTTCGAGGTGTACCTTCTCCAGCATTGACTTATCTTTGGGCCACAATCCCTTCGGAAGTATACCTGCTGCGGCACAGACATAACCACGGCCACAGACGCTTCGAGATGTACCTGCTCTGGCATGGGCTTATCCACGGCCACAGGTGCTTCAGGGCGTCCTGCTCCCACGTGGACTCATCCACAGGTCACAGTCCCTTTGACTCGAGTTCACACTGGAGTTCCAGCCTGTCCAGTACAGCAGCACAGAAGCAGCAGCGATGCCCTGGCCATCTGCCAGCCCAGGCACATCGCCATTGCTGTTATCAGAATGTTCCCAGGCACAGCACAGTAAGATGATCAGCAGTACAGCAAGCAGCAAAAGCAAAAAACAGCAACGAACAAGCACTAGACTCTAATATACAGTAAAGAAAGCAAGGCCCATGGCAAGCATGGGAGCCTGCCCATTAATAGCTAAACAGCAGTAACAGGTATAAATTCGATCTAGCACATTCCAATGAAACCTGTTGTTATCTCAAATCCTTCGAGCCCCACGTTGGGCGCAAAAAAGGACTGTCATGGCTTAACCCCAGCCAGCAGCCAAGCACCACACAGCCGCTTGCTCACTCCCCCCGGGTGGGATGGGGGAAAGAATCAGAAGGGTAAAAGCAAGAAAACCTGTGGGTTGAGATAAAGACAGTTCAATAGGTAAAGCAAAAGCCGCACACGCAAGCAAAGCAAAACAAGGAATTCATTCACTCCTTCCCATCGGCAGGCAGGTGTTCAGCCATCTCCAGGAAAGCAGGGCTCCATCATGTGTGACAGTGACTTGGGAAGACAAACGCCATCACTCCAAACGTCCCCCCCCTTCCTCCTTCTTCCCCCAGCTTTACATGCTCAGCATGACGTCATATGGTGTGGGATATGCCTTGGGTCATTTGGGGTCAGCTGTCCCGGCTGTGTCCCCTCCCAACCCCTTGTGCCCCCCCAGCCTGCTCGCTGGTGGGGTGGGGTGAGGAGCAGAAAAGGCCTCGACTCTGTGTAAGCACTGCTCAGCAGTAACGAAAACATCCCTGTGTTATCAACACTGTTTCCAGCACAAATCCAAAACAGAGCCCCATACCAGCTACTGTGAAGAAAATTATCTCTACCCCAGCCAAAACCAGCAAGCAGGAAACACAGGTATGTTTCCCCCATTACTTTGCGCAGTCTGAGCTTTGAATATACCTCAGTGTGCTCAGCTTTGGAGGGCTTCTTCTGAACGTTTTGCATTCTGTCCCTTTCTAAATGGAAGTAATAGTTCAGTAATGCATGCATTATCATTTCTTTAGGATCTGAGGACTTTTTATTTCTCTTATCCATTCCTACCTTCCAGTTATTTTCCAGAGCAGCTCAAGTCTGTTTTTCTTTTGTTTCTTCTCTGCAGTGAAACCAGCCATCATTAAGAAGGCCAATAAACTGTACTTACCATAAAAGACTTTCATAAAAATAAAGTATAAATTTCCAAAAGTGTATGCTTAGAGTCAAAGTTAAAAATCAATCACCAAATTGTTACCAGATTGCTATTTATATTTCTGTTCACTCATCTGAAGGCCATTTGTTTAGCATCGGAAAATTAAAATGTTGCACATGATTTACCTGCTCTAGACTTGCCTGGGAACTCTTCCAACTTGCACTATATTTTGGTGCAACCAACAAGTGGCAGGAGTATTAATACAGAAGAGATAATAGCATTCTTACTACGTTGTATTATCTGGGTGGCTTTTGTGCCCTTCCCATTGTTGTTAACAGTCGCTGGAAGATATTCCCCAAACTCTAGAAGCATTCAAAATTAATCCATCCAATGGGTAATTAATCTATCCACTAGGCCTTCCGTGCATGTTCCAGTCCCCAGTCTATCCAGTGCAATACCAGCGGTGGTTAAAAAAAAAGAAAAGGAAAAAGCTTCCGACACCTCAGTTGTCCATAGCAGTACTTAATTCTACGCGCAGTTTTCTGAGAGAGTTTGCAAAATGGATTTCCAGCAGCAGCAAAGCCAACTTAAGGAGTTCCCATCACCCCCGAGCTGATCGCTCCCACCCTGGGCAACAGCTCGTTTGCAGAACTCATCCATACGTGGTGCTGAGGCCAAAGCTGCATCACTGAAACGATTCAAGTTAAAAAAACAAGCATTTTGCCACCACAGGAAACATACTGGGACCTAAAATGTGAAACATACTGACACCCTACAAGCATTGGTAACATCAGCAGTAGTGATGTCTCCAGCTGGTGATCAGTGATGATCAGGTTTTCTGAAGGGACCCACGTGGAAGGGGCTCAGCTGGCACACGCAGGCAACGGCAAGATGCGGATCTGTGAACGCACTCCTGCGTAAAGGGGCTTCGAAGCAGAAAGGGGAGGAAGCTTCAGACAACAATACGAGAGTGATAAACAGAAAGGGAAGATTAGTATGGAGGAAAGGACAGGACAGCATATACAGTATTAGATAATGGATGTCATTTACAAGAACTCCGCTGACCATTGAATTTGATGCAGCTTTGAGTAAAATCAGATTGTTTTACTTCTCACACTCACTATATTCACCTGTAATAATAACAAAGACTGTCTATACTTCCATATTGTAACCAGAACTGCTGTTTTACCTAGTGCTAAATAATGAATACAAACAGCAGTAATCCTTTATTAGGCTTCTCTGCATTCCTTCCTACACATCGGCTGTAATGAGCATCTTTAATACTTCTAGAAATTAAGGCTGATTTTCAGCTGATAAGCGCAGAGATGCTCCTGAAACACTAGAAAGAAACAGTGGAGTGATAGGCCCTCGCGCTACCACTGGCCGAGACTTTTCCAATGAGATGTCTTTCATGAGAAAACACCAGCTGGTAGAAAAAGAAGTGTTCTGTGGAAGCATATGGATTTTAAAACAGGAGGAGCCCAAACTTTCCAGGTCCACCACAGGCCATGTGGTGTGCTCTGGGGCCTGGCACCGAGGACATCCCTGTTCCAGGACAGCTTTACCACCTGTATGGCACAGGAGGCAGGGAGGCCTCGGAGAGAGTAGGGAACATGAAATTTTGGGCTCTTGCTCAACGCCATGTGCAATACACAGGTCTCAAGGATATCTGTCAGTGTGTTCAGCCCTCAGCTGCTTCAAATTCAGGAGAAACGTGCCCCCAAGGCAGCCCTGAGCTAGGGGCCTCCTGCAGCCACAGGAAGGCCAAGAAGCGAACTTGAAGCTGGGGTAGTAGCTGAGCAGTCTCGTTCATTTTAGGAACGTTGTGTCGATCTTCTTTCTCTAAACTTATTTCTAACAGGAAATATCAATATCTCTACACTTAATTCCAGCGAGAAATAAAACCCTTAGCATGTTCCTGTTTCCTCCAGCTGTAGCTACTGAAAAAGAAAAACACCAGGAGATGAGCTGTACCACAGGGAAAGGAAGTTTTCAGAAGCTCAGCAGGCTTGTAAAGGTCTGGCCTTCATCCCCTTTGGGGATGGGGTTCTTCTTCCATTTTTACAGGTTTTCCTATTTCAGTGTCATTGAGCTTTTTTCCCTTCATGATACTGCTATGTGCCGAGCTAAACAGGCATAAAGACGCTGTATGGTGTTATGGCTGACCCCGGGACAGCTCCTTTCTGTCTTACACTCACTGGTAGGCACACGTTTGTACGCTGGTATGACTGGTGTTGTCAGGAGCTCTGCACCCTTCCTGCCCTCCCTTGATGAACACAGGCACTGCTCACAGCCCAGGTACCGCGGTCCAAGTCCTCTCCAAGGCCTGGCTCCACAGCCAGACCTCATGAGCTAAAGAAGAGAGAGAGTCGTACCAGGAGCATGAAGTGGGCTAGGGCAAAAGGAGGAGCGCAGGAAGGGGCCTGGAGGAGCGAAAGCCTGGCTTGCGGGCTTCCCCAGGCCACCTGCTGCAAGGGCGGAGCGGGGTTTTTCCTCCTCGCTCCTGTCAGAGCCTGTCCTTATACTTCCATACGAGAACGTACATTAGCAACATAATGCAGCAACACGCACGCTTTCTCTCACTAAACAGGCACGCTATTTCTAGAGGCAAAAACTATATCCTTCCTTAACACTGGCACTAACGTCTACAAGAAATACAGAGGCTGAGGAGTTTATTTATGTTTAAAATGGATCACTTCCCATCTTATTGCAACATCTAATATTCAAATCCCTTGAAGGCTCCTCAGATGCACTTTCTGATGCCCAGTTCCCCCACTATGAGCAGTAGTTTCTTACATCCAGCAATAACCTCCTGGCCCTTGCACTCAGACCTGTGCTCTGCCAGGTCTCTAGGCACACTTTGAGTGGGGATGGATTATATTTCCTCACATTTGCATTTTCAGTTGTGTTACCCAGGACAGAATGTAGTTCCTTTACACTGTCAAAGCAAATGAGGATTTGAATTCCTGATGCTGCTGTATGTATAAGGATGCAGCCTTGTACTTCCACAAGGCTTTTATAACACTTGAAGGGTCTGCCCACCTTAAACCTCTTGCAGGACACCGTCTGTAAGCTCCTCCCAGATTGAGGGAAAACTGCAAAATAAGTAATAGTAATAAATCTGTATGCTCATCTGCTGTCCCAATCTAAAAGACATACATTCCAATTACTGACAAGTCTACGTGAAATCAAAAGCATAGGAAAATAATTTTAGGAGCCGCAAAGCGCTTTCCGAAGGCAAATCAATTAAAAGAAAGGCACATCTGAAATTCAAAACAGTCCTACACGTTTGGATCCATTGAAAGATATTACATGAGAAATCGCAACCACAGTCAGTTCAGCGAGTAGCACAGACACTTGCCTGCACTGTGTTTCGTTGCATCCCTGCACATGGTACTTCAAAAAGCATGGTGATTTGCAAAAGTAATTTCGTAAAAGCTTCCATACATCTCCTGTTAAGAGCAATTTGGCTAGTATCTGTTGCTAGCTGTGAGCATGCTTTTAGATATTAGATGGATGAGTGCAGACTAGCAGGAGGAAAAAAAATGGAGAGGATAAATACTTGGCAGTTCTCTAACAACTTTCACTAGAGGATCGCAAAGTGATTTACAAACATCAATTAATTAAGCCTCAAAAAGCCCCAGTGAGATAGCTAAGTATCATTACTCTCATTTCACTAATGCGTAAACTGAGACACCGAGAGAATAAGTCTTTCACCCAAGGTCACACAGCAAGCAGCTGGCAGAGCCAGGGATAGAAACCAAGAACGCTGACTTACCTTGCTCCTTACCTACTAGACCATTATATCTCTCTTAAAACAGTTTAAAGTGGCTCTTGCGCTTGATATTAGCAAATGCAATGTTCTGCAAACCCAGTGAGTCTCCTTCTATGTGTGGGATCACAAGTCAGAAGACCTCATCGGTGCCAGGCCACACATTACTCCAGGTGCCAGGCAACACGTGAAGGTTCCTAACCGCTTGGTTCCCAGTTTCTATTGCCCAGTCTGGCTTCTATCACCCAGTCCCAGACTGGTCATGGGGGCAAAGGCTGGAGAAAAAAAACCCCAAAACCTACAAAAACCCCAGCCTTCAAGGCTGGAAGCACAACCAGTACTGACGGTTTCTGTGCTCTGGCCCTGGGACATGCTGCACTGACCATAGTGTAGAATGACTCAGCCATGACCAAAAATATCACTTGCAGTTTAGTGTGGCTCAGCTGAGGAAGTGGTCAGATTCACAGACAGCACTTCTCAGGGTAGGCAGAATATACACACAAATACACAGACTCACACCATACAGAGTAAAAGCCAGAATGGTCACGTTGATAGCACTAGGTAGCACCATTCACTTGGAAAGCAGTGCATGTTTCTGTTTTAAACCAGCAATTTTTAAAAAAAAACCAAACCACTTTTGATGCCTAGGGTTACTACTGGATACATTACCAGAGATCAGTTTACAAGGATTTAGGGCATTACTTAAAAAATTGGAATAGTGTCTAGAAATAGATATTTGCAATATATAATATACGCTCAATATGGCTGCACCAGGACACAGACACTATGTATAAAATATTTTAGAAAACACCTGACCCCTGGTATCAGCAGAAATAAACTCCCAGCAAACAAACAGCGCTGAATAGATTTTTTTCAGCTCTGAATACGTTTGTTTATATACATACGTATATTTATACATGTAGACAACCAACAATGACCCTTCACAGGCAAACAGATAAAGGATAGAAAACCTTTGCACTACTGCCTAATAATCCTCAAATTTGGATGGACCAATGGGAGAAACAAGTGCCAAAGCCTCCGAACTATCCATATTCATACAAAAGTGCTCTGTTTGGTAATAAAGGTAACTAGTTGGCTGCTGAGATTTTGTAGCTGACTACAGAAAAAACAACAAAACATAACAAAACAATTGTTGTCCACTGATGATAGATATCACAAAAAAAAGCCACATTGTCCATTTAGCTATTTAAAATGGAAAACAAAAATCACTGAAGAAAGGTAAATACTTGCCCTTTGCCTATCCTGCTTTCCCATGGAGACACCTGCAAGGACTGGCAGAGGAAAGGGTACCTTCTTTCACATGGATCCATCGTTACGGCCAGATTCCCTTGCCAGAAAGAGTGGTTCTCTTTTCAGTGTGGAGAATTAGATAACAGACCCTGTGATGTTGCTGCTAAGGAAGACCCCTTACACGGCTGCTTTAGCATCGCTTGGGTAATGGCTCTGGGAGCTGAACCAAAAAGGTTGCAGGAGTTACGTTCTCCCAGAGCTTCTGTGAAGTGAGACCCTACAGGAGAATGGGACACAGCGTCTTCCTGAGCTGCCCCAAGGACCACATTGCCCCCACATCCTTCACCTCTTGCATGGGCCTAACGATTTAGTCTCACTGTATTTGGTACTCACAATTATAGTGAAGAACTAATCAAACCCCATGCTTGGTTACTCATGGGTGAACTAGCAGGTCGTGGATTAACCACGTTCCTCACTAATCCAATGTTCCGCCCGGGGAGCGTACACCGCTCGCTCCACTCTCTACAGAAATCCACGCATAGGCAAATGTACAAAATTCGTCCTTAGAGGCTAATTTACATAGGTTTTATAATCTAGGAGGCTTTGCTTTGCATTTGCCCCACCCCACTCCTGCCCCAGCTCACAGATGACTGACGGAAGACAGACAGACGGAAGTCAACACTCCTACTCTTCCCTCCGTGCACCCTCACTTCTATTCCTCACAGCCAATGCCACAATCTAGCTGCAAACCCAATCTGCGAGGCTAGCACATCTGTAATAAGAGAAACATAAGAAACAACTAAAATCCAGGCAGACTACACGTAAGATCGTTTTTTATGTTTACCCATTTATGTGTAAAGTAATATTAGCAAAACTGTTGCTTTTTTAAAGCAATTAGCTAATGTATTTATGTGCAAAAAAGGATATATGTGGTATGCTCAGCTATTGCAAATAATTCTGGTGTGCTCCCAAAGAAAGAATTTCAATTTAAATTATTTATTCAATATTCCATATTAAATCATATAATAAAATACCATTCCTACACAGATTTATTGCATACAGATGTGTTAAAACCAAAACATCTGCACATGAAAATTCATCAATACCATGATATTTTATCTGCTTTGTGCAGATAAAGCAACCAACTAATTGCTTTCTGAAAAATTCAGGGCAGAAATTTAATGCACCAAATATTTATGGGTTAAAAAGAAATGTAGTAATTACAGAATCCTGTATCACTTCCATTTGTACATAGCATATTGGGTGTACGCACATGCCATCAGATCTCAAGTAATGCTTTGTAGATTGATGAAGTCTGACTCAAACAATATGTCACAACAGGAGCCTGACAACTGAAAGCATGCTTAATGTAAACTTGTAAAGTCTTCGAAAAGAATGCTAGATTTTTAGCCAGTTAATGATTTGAGCAGTAGGCTCTTTTTACTGCTACTGAAATGAAATACTTCAGTAAACCTCTCGTCATTTACAGATGTTCTTCTATATCAAAATCATGTACCGCTTTTGCTTCTTTTACAAAATCAGAGGAAACAGAGCTGGATCTTTTGCTTCTTCCTAACTGGCTGCAATTAGTAGACAGACATTATTGAACAGGACTATTGAATAATTTTCTCCCAGTTGAATCTGTTTTGCAGATTTCTGAGTAAAAATGTAAGCCAACCACCTTAGCAAACAACTCCATTTATTACTTTTGATAGAAAGGTTCATAACATCTTGTAATGCATATGCATTTTGTTTCTGTCTGGCTACTAGACACTGAAGTCATTGGGGACATTTATTAAAATGCATTCAGCTTCTCTTTAGTATGATGTTAATTCTGAATTTATGCTTCGGTAGAGCACTATGTATAACGCTATAATGACCCTTGTTTAGTACTTTATCCACGCACAAAAGCATTGGCTGTAAAAAATTCAAGGAATATAGAGAGTGGTTGAGTAGTGTTGAAAAAATATAAAGGTAAGAAATCTACTGAAGTTTGGGGAAGTATTATTGCTTATTTTCAAATATACATTTAAAAAGCAAGGACATAGGTGGAGAAATTTGATTATTAAATGTAATTTTAAGTCATGTTTCCTTTATAAACTAGGTATCTGAGGATGGGTTTTGTACTGTAGGAAGGGATTTTAAAATTAAAAATTGCGCTACATTTTATCCTAAGATGTTGTCTTAAATATTTGATGGATGCAGGTGCCTGACTCTACAGCTTACATGACACATCTGATCTTCTCAGATAACAATACTACCATCCTCATTTTTATTTAATAAATCCTCTGTCAAAAAAAAAGAAAAGAATGGTTTCTGAGTAGAGCGTGTATAATTTGAAGGAATAGGCAAATTGTGACAGTTGGGCAGCTGTTACAGTACCTAAACAAGACACCATACCAAAGCTGCAGCCGTCTGTAGCAAGGGTAGATACAAAGGTGCTAACGTTTGGTTTATGATCAATGGAAAGAAGACAATGAAAAGATGTCGATATACCAGATATATCTGGCCTATAGCACCAACCTGGAAACCAGCCTCACTGGACAAATTTCCCTAAGGAATATTCCACCTAGTCATCAAAGGCAGGGATGAGGAGAGTTGCTTCTTTCCCACTATATTTATGAAAGGTATTGCATTTCAAGCCATTTAAGGGGGAGGTGGCCTTTTAAATGTGGTCTTGGACTGTTATTGCAGCAAGCTGAATTATCAGCTCTTTAACTCTACTTTTTCCCACATGTCCAAAATCCACGAGGCCAGACTTTTGCTAAAGAAAAAAAAGCCTCATACCAGAAACTGTTAATTTGTCAGCTGTAGTATCAGAGGCAGTTTCCACATGCCTCTCCAGGCCTTTGAAACTTCATGGGACATCTATCTCCCTGTAACAACATCTACAAATGCTCTTTTTCTGGCATGTGTAAGGTACCTGGACTTATACTATTAGCATAGCAAACTCTCTTTGAAATCTTGCCTGGCCTTTACATAAGAGTACATTTAAAAAGAAAAATTAATACTTTCTATCCTCCTTATTTTGCAAACCATTAAATATATTAAGAATCAAATGAACATAAGCACATTTAGTATTACAAAAGGTATGTCAAATGCTCCTACATTAAGAAACTGGATAACAAGCAACATCAATATTATATTGTACATAATTCAATAAAACCAATAGCTAAAGAAATTCAGGATTTTATTTTGCTGCATGGAATCACGAATGCCTCGATATTTTCAAATGAGACACTTTGTCAGTGTTGCTGCTATCTAATAGTACTTGTTTGGTTTGGGAACCAGCTTTTATCACAGCTGAAATGAGCTGAGAATTTGAAAGAGGAATAAAGACAAGGGTCTAGTTTCCAGAGTTGTTTGGGGAGGTGACGTTCATTTGCGGACAGTGGAACAAGTGCAGCGCTGCAGGCGAGCTGGAGAAGGGGAGCAGAAAACAGCTATAATCCAGCCGTCGGTGGCTTGTTCAGCACTTGATGATTCAGGCTTTAAAAGCACAGACCCAGACAAATGCCTTGATTTGAGCATATAAACCACCAACGTTAGGACTAAGGATAAGGGTGAACAAACCTTTTCTGATATCTCCTGGAGCCTTTCCGTGTTCCAGCGTTTCCTTCGTGAAAACTCAACGCCTTTCCTCCATGGCACTCTTCCAGTTCGAGGAGAGTCTTCTGCTCTGCAGTGCTGAGCAATCCATACATGTGTTTGTAGGGATTTGTGGATGGGCTATCTTGCTGAAAACAGCCAAGCAACCTTTTCTTTTCCTTTCCCCTTGCCCATAATTACAGCTTCTCATTATATCTTAAGCTAGAATTTAGGCATCTCTGAATATATGCGTGCAACGTGGTACAACAGGACTGTTATTGCAGCTGGGATATTTGGGTGTTATCACAGGTTGAGTACATTACTTAAGTTCAGTAGCACGTGAACGCTCACTATATAGTCACACAAAGACCGCAAATGGAGTCATATATTTGTATATCTTCTTGTTCATGTATGCTTAAAAGTAAAAAATAAATAAATGAAATAGCAGAACAGCAACAGGAACCTTGACAATTATCTAGAGAGTACCTAACACCTCTGTTGATTCAATTCTTAAGCTTGGAAATGAGAAGGTTGCTCTAAATCGCCAGGTATTCAACAAACAAACAAACATTTAGAGAAAGCTCAATTTGCACTTTCTGGAAATGGCTATGTTTACCATAGCAATGTACCCAGTTAAAACTCACTTTCATGAGGGATCTGATCACTCAGATCCCCTGCTATAGCAGAATTCCAGGGACACAGCAGTTGGGCATTAGAAGGAAGAGAACTGCGACCATACCAACTGTGGATGCAGTGAACCACCCAGGCCACGTTAAAGCACTCAGGAGTTACCAGACCAGGTAAAATAACATCCTTTCTTTTTACTGAGGAAGAGCTCACTGAGGATCTCAGCCTGCAAGTCTCATGCCTCTGCGTAGCTCTTTAGTCTTCTATTTTGTAATTACATTGTATTTTGTTATTATTGAATTGTTCTGCGACGCCTGCCCTGCTTTTGGGAATGTGTATGGAGCACCCAGCCCCTCACAAAGGCCAGGTGTGCCGTGGCACTCTGTGCTGGGGCTGTTTCATTCATTGAACTTTACAACTGCTTTCACAAAGGAAAGGTAAACGCCTGCAAAGTTTTTGTTTAGCATCCATTTCGTTGGCACTTCTATTAAGCATGAATTGCTGCAATTAGTACAAGGAGGTAGAAACCAATCTTTCAGTAACAGAGCTTCGCACAGCCACATTGTGCATTTAAGTGTTTCCATTTAATCACTCCGTGTATTTGCCATTAAAGCCTTCTTCTGTGTCCCCATGCATATTGAGGTAAACCTATTCTGAACAGAACTAGGGATACAGAGCTCAAAAGGAAATGCTTAGATACAAATCATCTCATTTCTTCTCTCTCCTAGGACCGTTGTTGCCCACCATTTAAAATTATGACTGTTTATGTTCTTTTCTTCCTTTTTATCTGCTTCAGATATACCAGGCCAGTATATCTGGTATACTGGTATACTCTACACAGCCCAGCTTAGAGAGCTTTTTTGGACAAGATGCGTTATGTTGCATCACTTGCATAAGAATGGGAGTTTCCATCACCAGGAAAGCAGCATAACACGTACTCATTCCTGGAGACAAACCGTGCCACGTCCTCCATCCCTACAGTGCTGAGCAGACATAGGAGTTACAAGGATATTTGCAAATCCAGGTCCCATATTTTGTGCCACGTTGTGCTACCTGAAGGCCAGCGGTACAAGAAATCTTTTCAAAGGAGGACTCTGTCCTTCATTTATGGTATAGACCTTCAGAAGTGAGAAAATGACAGAAATGGGCATATCCTGTGAATAACGCTTTTCATTACAATTTTGCTAATGCATGCTTTGACATCAGAGGAATAGTTGTCTTCTTACAGCACATTTACGTTTCATTAGAAAATAAATCATGCCAAGCGTGGACTGTGCTACGTGTGACTAAAGATTGTTCCTAGCCCTGAAGTAGCGTACTGCAGTTCCATTTGGTGAGAAGGGTTTGAGGAGAGGACACAAGTACTCTGAGAGTTGGGCAGTGGGTTTAAGCAAACCTTGAGAAAGCTCTGGGAGACCTTCTTCATCATACTTCTTTGGAAAACCATTCCACACCCTGACACTCATGCTCAACTGTTATAATCCAAATTTAAAACCCATAAAAGGACATAAGATTTGGGAATCTGAAAAGCCTTATTCTTTAATACATGTTTTAAAGAAACACTAGCAAAACTTTGGCTACAATCGGATCCTAAGAACCCCAGCCATATCTCCTTGCTGTAAAAATTGTTTTGCTGCAAACTGTGGAAGAATATAGAGTCTTTCATTTATCATTATTATTTCAGGAACTGAAAAAAACATCATCTTTCAGTCACAGATTGTGATGGTGTTATCCATTTTATGTATGTGTATATCTACACACACGTGTGTGTATAAATAAAAACAGATTAAGTAGAGCAGGTGCGTAAGCATGTAAGTACATATGCAATAAAGACAGGTAAACTTCAGCAAGCCCTACCTTAACTGAGACAAACTGCCAAAATAAAACATTTAACATAGGGCTGCAGACCAACTTTTTTTTTTTTTTTTTTCTTTCCATGTTCCAGGAATCTTTCCCTAGCAGCCCATTACATTTCTTCCTGTATTTTTCTGTCCAGGGTCTCAAATTTGGCTAAGTCTTGCCAAGGGAAATGCAATGACACTAATTTTACTTAAAGCTGTCGATCAGCATTTAAAAAACGTTTTTCTTTTAGACTCCTCTAGCTCCTATGTCAAGCCTTTTTTTATGGCTATTACGTTTCAATCATTTTAGGAAAATGGATGGAGGTAAAATAGCAAAAACGTAAGAAATTGCTAAGTTCAGCAGCACAATTAATGCAGTCTTCATTGGCAGGTTGGAAGAAGACAATCAACAATCAATGGCTGGAAGGTGACCTGGCATCACAGTTTTCTGCCATAGCAAGCAATATTATTCTTACTGCAGACAGGCTACTCTACATGTGTGATGTTTCGTCTCAATGGCTTTTATTCTTCTGTAAATACTTTAAATAAATAGCACAAGAAGAACACTTAGGGCTACTTTAAATTACATCCATATCATGCAAAGGTGAAAGTAGTTCCACTTGGTAGAATTTGCCCTTCTGTCCAAGACAAGACACTTTAAAAAGGAAAAAAGCAACTTAATAAAGTGTTACTTACGCACTGTGCAAGTTTGCATTATGCTGTTTTCACATGAGCAGAAACCATTTCCAGTTTGATAGAATCTAGCCTTTGTAAAAAGGCAAATTCTTATAATTTCTTTTGTTTCCAACTGAAACTTCATGGAGCACTGATTCTATTTACTTGCTATTTTAATAACAACAAAAATAGTCCCAAAGCAAGTACCATTTGTCTAGGAGAGGTTTGGGTTTTTTTCTTCAGAAAATACCGTATAATTCCCTTAAAGATTATATCTGATAAAGATTTAAAAAAAAAAAATCATAAAGAAAGCTTTATCCTCCATCTCTCTTTTCTGATATGTCAACAGATTGGAAAATTATTGTGCAGTTGTCTTGAGATAGAAAATAATACAAAAATATCAACAAAGAATTGGTTTGGGATGTTGTTGACTAGTAATATTACTTACATTTGGACTAATTTAGTCAGGAGTGCATTGGGCAGATCCTTTACAAAGACAGGTCTTCAATTTTTTCCATATATGCAAGGTTTCCCACAGCATTAACATCATCTTTTTCATCTCTACACACGGACTAGCTTTTACAGAAGCCTGTGGGAGTCTTTCCATCAGCAAACAAAGACAGAACTGCGAGTTTCTTTAAAGCGCACTCTGTTAATTTGAGACAGGCTAAGAAAATCCCCTTACAACTCTGAAAAAAGAGTTCCAGTAAGCTTGTAACTAACTTCCATGCCAGGCACAAAATTCTCCAGATATGTCCCAAATAAAAGCAATAAGATAAAATTCTTAAGATAGAATGTATTTGTAAGGAACAGTAACACACTGTTTAATTATATGAAATCAAATATTTGAATGGCAGTGCATGACCTCACAATTACTGCTTGAAAACATACTTTCAATTATCTGAACAAATGCATCTCAGTAGCTCCTTATGGTACACAGATTGCGAGACAGTTAGGCACCTTCTTCAAAGCCCTGAACATGGGGTGACCCTGATCACAGAGAGGTTTGTCCCCAAGGCTGAGCACTACTGTGCTAGAAGGTCTGAGAGGAGCAGCTCACTGCTTCCCCATGCGCAGATTATGTGTGGAATCACAGACATGTGGCATGAGTTGCAGAATTATTTTCAGATTTGTTTTGTGGTGGCTATGTTTGCAGCAAATACTGAAAATATTATACTAAATACTGAAAGCATGCCTATGGCCCCCAGGGATAGACAAGTACATTTTATAATCAAATTACTATATGCTTCTGGCCCTTAATTCAACAAGCTACACCAGTACACACTTACATCCTTACATGAGGGTATACGGAAGCACATGCTTAAGGATAAGCAGATCACTAGATTTTTTGTATAACCAGAATCTGGGACGAGAGCAGCAAAATAAACAATTTAGATGTGTGATATCTTTAGGAGGAGGACAGCAAATCTCATCCAAACGAAAAACCAAAAACGTTAGACATTAAACTTCCCATACTAACCAAATGCCTGTTTCAAATTATGCCCCAGTTCTGCACCAATTCATTCGATCTCAAAAAGCTTTGGCAAAAAAAAGAAAAAAAAAAGTTAAAAGCCAAACAGAATGGAAGTATCTACTCAGTAACATTATTTGTCTTACAGTAGTTAATGTTACGTTCCTTTGGCAAAAGAAAAAAAAAATCATATTCAAATTGCTTTGTTAGTGAAAGATTATAAAATGTCTATCAAAAGTACAGAACATTTTCGCCTCTGATTAATAGGAGTTTTTTAATTGCAAAGGAGGTTCATCACCAGGCTTTTTTGTTGCTAGAGTCTATTAAAGAACCTCAAAGTTGCTGAGCAATGCACTTTTAACAGCCGATAAGCATATGCAAGAGTAAGGCCTGGTTTTAAATGCACAGCTGTAAGTTATCAAAAGTAACCATTCATTTGATGTCAGTTTTAATATTCTCAACTTGATATACTTTTGATGACTAACTACTTAACTTGTATTCTTAAAAGCGATAGCCTTTGACTCATGACACTCAAAGTGAAGAACGGCAACGAGTTTCAGTTCATCTAAGCACGTCAGTAGTCTTACCAACTTTGATTAAACTACTTACACGTTCAAAGTTGGGCAGATGCCTTAGTAATTAGCTGGATGGGGCACAAAACCCAGTAAGTATATTTAAATTTCCTCACGTTCCATTATATAGAAATCAAGGCATAAAAATTTTTAATGAACATCAGAGAACTGTGTCAGCATTGTTCTAGGAGAACTACAGATTTGTACAGTTTAGATATGTTCTAATTTAAAGATTTCCACAATAGGGAATTAAAAAGACCTGAATTATAATTCCTTTAATGGCAGATCACTTGATAACACTGCCATCTCAAGCAGTTCTATTTTAAAATGCATGGTGGTGCAGACAAATACTTTTTGAAGGAAAAGCGTTTAACATTATCTTTTAACTTTGTCTAATTAGCTGAATACTGTGTTTTTTCACCCTGCAGCTCTTAAAAAGCTGATCTAATTTCACAATGAACACTTAATGCCATTATATTTGGAAATAGTTGCATTTGCCAACTCTTGTGCAATCACCGTTCATCCCGCCGCACTCACCCCTTGCTTCTGTTTCCTTGGAAAGGACTCTCTACTTTCTGCCTAGATAAGCTCCTTCCATTAAAACAACTGTTTTGCTGATTCAAAAAAAAGAATTCAGAAAAGTTTCTCTGTGGATGTATGCAGATATCCTCATACCACTACATACTAGCTCCTTTTCAAAGGGAAGATGTTTGCCCTCCACATGTACCTTCCATCTCTTCCGTCCTTGGAAGCTCTTCAACAGCACTGAAATTCAGATTCAGAGGAGATTCCATGCTCACTGTGTGCCCCTTTGTAATTGCTGAATCACAGAATCGCCCAGAACAGATGAGGTGGGAAGGGACCTCTGGAAATCGTCTAGTCCAACCCCCTGTTCAAACAGGGTCAGCTGGAGCAGGGTGCCCATAACTGTGTCCAGTCGGCTTTTGAGTATCTCCAAGGGTGGAGACTCCACAACCTCCCTGGGCAACCTGTTTCAGTGTTTGATCACCCTTATGGTAAAAAAGGTTTTCTTACGTTTAAACAGAATGTCCTCTTTGTCCAATCTGTGCCCATTGCCTCTTGTCTTTTCACCAGACACCACTGTGAAGAGCCTGGCTCTCCATCTTCTTTACTCCCCGTGTCATCAGGCATTTATTCACACTGATGAGGTTCCCCTGAGCCTTCTCTTCTCAAGGCTAAACAATCCCAGCTCTCTCAGCCTCTCCTCATACGACAGATGCTCCAAACCCTTCAACGTCTTTGTGGCCTTTCGCTGGACTCAATTCAATATGCCCACGTCTCTTGCAGAAGGGAGCCCAGAACCAGACACAGCACTCCAGATGTGGTCTCACCACTGCCGAGCAGAGGGGGAACACAAGTCCTTACCACCATTCGCCAAGTTTGTCATTCACAAAAGCCAGCACACCAAGCCCTAGGCTGCGAGCACACATTTCCTTCCGAGGCCGGCTCCGTTAGCAGACTGATGACTAACCCTACGTGCCTGTGACCACTCCCCTAGCAGAGGGTACAGGCACTTGATAGAGCTCAAGCAAAATGAACACAACTAGCTTACACAGTTTACATGACTGGTCTATGCCAATCCAGCTGTGCTCACCTGATGTGAACCAAGCCCCCTGGCAGACCAGCAAAGGCGGCAAGGTCTGGGAATGGACGGGGAATGGGAATCCACACCCAGGAGCAGCAGCTTCTTCCAGTGAAGCAGCTAGATTTTGAAGAGGAAGTCTCTCCACAGCTTAACTCATTAGCAGTTTTGAGCAGACTTTCTGAATGGTGACAAACGTCACCTGATGATATGTTCTCATCACTGCAAAACCAGGGAAGCTGATTTTGGCAGCACTGGCAACACCGCTCCACATCTCTGAAAATATGTCTGTAGTGACATGCACGACTGGGGCTGCCTGAGATGAAATACTGATGTAATTGATTAATCGTGACAGCTATTGAGCATTTCACCAGTTAGGAGGATAAATACATTATACAGTAAAAGGAGACATTGCCTCAACCTTTCTTTGGCTCTATTACTGCAGAGGGAGAGCAGCTCCCAGCTGGTGAAAGGGGCCCTCAGCACCTATAAACTGCCCGAGACATGTCTGCATACATTTTAGACAAACATTTCTTCGAAGCCGGACAATTGTTTTTTCTTCCATTTTCATTTTCCATTTGCTTGCTCAACCTCTGCAGCCCCTTTGTTGCCTGGTAATAGGTGAGATAGGCAAATATGGGCTCCGGGCACTGGAACGAAAGGGCCTTTCATGTTGTCGGCACCGCAGAATGAGCAAGCGGTGTAAGCCCTCTCTGCAGTTTACATACTGTAGTGGCCTGCTATAGAAACTATGTAATTTGGTTTGCTTTGTTATTTGATAAACGGCAAGGAAAGCTTTGTAGCATGTTGACTGACCCTACTTGTAAGGTCATAGGCCAGCGCTGGAGTGAGAGGACACAGCCGTCTGCATGGTCCCAGCATGCCTCGAGATTGCCTGGGAGAAAGCAGGCTTTATTAGAGGTACAAAGAGCTTGCAATGAAGAGCAGCAGCTCTTAATCAGGAAAAAATATTGGGGGAAAAAGATACCAAGAAGTCTTAACGTGTAATGTAGTACATAATGCACAATATAGAACAGTGAGTCACAGAAGCGATACTACCTACTTACAAATCGATGGCCTAGCCCACCATGGATTGCTCCTTTTCTGACCCAATCCTACACACTTTTTCACCCTGGACAGGCCTGGTCAAAACACATGAGTTGTAACACTGAGTCTTTCATTTATATTTGAGAAAATATATTTGAGTGAAAGATGTGTTCACTTCACTGGACTGTTGTTGGTGGCAACACCCAAGGAGGAATGAAGAAACAGAGCATGGAGAAGATGCAAGTCAGCCTGTTCGTATCAGCTTTTATCTCCAGGAGCCACTCGTGACACACGTTTGTTAACAGGAGACTATGCCCAACAGCGGCTCTGAACAAGGGGGACTTCTGGACCCAAATTAGTTGAAACACAGGGAGAAGGAAGATAAAGGAATTTTAGTCAACAATTTCCATCCCTGCTATGTTTCCCCCCTGCTCCCACTCCCCTCACGCACCTGTGGGATCACAAACTGGGACCTTCCTTTAGCAGGTCTGAATTGGCTGATATATATTTTAAAAAAGCTTGTAAAACATAGCAAGGAAGAGGCTGCACAGCGCCAGCGTGCTGCAGCGCAGTGGGCAGACTGGGTAGAAGCAATCTGAAACAGGACTGTCCACCTAGGATTGAAGAAAGGCTTTGAATCGGAGCACAGTTACAGTACAAACCGCTGTATTTTTATATATAGCCATTTTTTTCCCGTGGAAATAGATGGCTTGCTCTAGTTCAAAGCCCTATATTTCATATGTACAGTTACATCTGTCCTACAGCTGAGAACTCACTGACACCAGCAAGGACCTGACCCCAAAGACATTCCACGGAGATATCAAGTTAATGGGAGTAGCGACTGTACAAGAAAAATTTGGCTCTCCACTGTTGAGTGTACAGAGCAAAGATTCAGTTGTCATTTTATTCAGTCCCTTCTGATATACAGTTAACTTAATATTCTGAGATGAGTACAGATTATTGACTTGTACCATCATTCAAAGCAGGGCAAATCCAAACTCACTCTATAACGAAGGGTGGGAAGGTTGCAGAGATAGCAAAGGAACTGGGAGGACCCTGAGCCACAACAGCTCCAACCAGCTGGGGAGACGCTGATCACACGCAGCTCCAGCTCAAGGAGCGGGCTCAGCGCTCGAGACAAACCTGTTGTCAAATGACAGATGTGTTACAGAGGAATAAAGATCAGTGCGTGGGAAGCCTGCACATTAAAGCTGGAATTTACACCTACCATTTTCATAGCAGATACAAGGCAGATGACACTTAAGACAAACCGAGATCCCTCTTCTGAATTATTTGGCTTGCCGCTTATTTATTTTACTTTATTCTGTACCAGCTCAATTTTGTGAGTCTGGGAGAAGCACTAAGTGGAAATTCCTTGTTAATCACTTGGTCAGAGCCGGACTACAGAGACAGTCTTACCAAGAATCTCTTAAAACACAAAACAAGGGCTGAATTAGCCCAGGAAAACTCACCTGGAAGCAAGCTGTTACAAAGGGGGCACCAAAGTGACAGGCAAGGAATGAGACTTAATTAAAGCTAAAGGGGGAGAAGAACGGAAGAAATTAAATGCTATTTGGGAACACACAAAACATAAATAACTCAAAATATGAAATATTTATTATTTGTAGCTGTGAGGGGTTATTTGGGAACATTTTATTGCTCTTCCTCTGTCCCCGGTGCTTTTTATGGGAAGGGAGAAAAAGTGGAATACTTCAAAGGATGTGAATCAGGAACAGGGGAAAAGCTGGGCGGGGGGTAATTCCTGTACTTTTGGTCGGTCTTTCATTCTCTGACTCATTCCATCTGAGCCTTGGATCTTCCTCAGGTTGAAATGCCAACGCACACGGATTTGGAAGCAATGGGACTATTCTCACTCCAAGTGATGGTTAACTCTCATCATTAGGACACTGGATTTGGGGTAACTCAGGGCTCTCTTCTCTGGCTTTGAAAGCCTCCCTGTTTTGGACAGCAGGAGGGGATGGATGCATTACCAGTAGGAGGTGTGGATGTACCCTTATCCCCTCTTCAGGGGTCAGGCTGCTCACATTATAGCTGGAGCTGTAATATGCTTTGAAAAGATGCAGTATATACGCATATAAGCCCTCCTTTAGTTACTACAGAAGACGGATTCAGCCTACTCCTAGCCTCTTTGAGGTGTCAGGCTTACTGAATTATTGAGCTTTTCTGCTCCTTTGAGCATGCTTTCAAAATAGGTACTAGCTAGTCTAAGTCTATGGATTCTCTATATTAAGCAATACTCATTGCAGCATCTGGGTTCTGTTGATTGTTGCAGCACCACTATCCTCCCTCTAATCATTGCTATAAAAATCACAAACTTTCTGCAAAAATAAATGCATTCTGGATTTTTTTTCCTTTTTCTCTGATGCTAACTTTGTTACACTTACATTATTTTACATTTTTCTCCACAACCAGGTAGGCTACAAATTTTTGTGTATGTTAAATGAGATCTTAAAGCTGGGGTCCAAGAAAAGTGTCAGTCAGCATAAGACATAGAGAAACTCATAGAAGTTGACAAAGCTGGAATCTTCATTCTAAAAGTGCATTGTAATTGTTAAGCGATCACTGCAATATCCATCTGAGTAAATGGTATGATTTTCATGTAGTGGGAATGGGCTAAATCCAGAAAGGGACGCACGTACTACTGAGCCAAGCAGTGCGGTCTCCGACTCCTGCTGACTGCGGCAAACCCAGAATTTCACTCCCTTGCGATGCTCTGCAGAGCTGAGCCTAACATAAATTCAAAACGGAACAAGTCCTCAAACTGCTTTATAACTTCACGCACTGACACATTTGCTAAGGTGCTTAAAGTTTCTCTTCTATTAAATACCATAGTTATTCATGCCAACCTGCCTGTTCATGTACACCTACCCTCCTTTTAAGCCTTCTTTCCCTTGAGAACACTAAATAGTCTTATGTGACCATATCTTTAAGTTAAATAAAGAACTGCAAATGCCTGTCTTCCAAAGGAAATGCCATACAGAGACAATGCAGTGGGGGAACTATGTTAACAGAATCCTGACAAAAGAGAACAGCTTAAAAGCAATACAGATAGGACAAAATGAGAGGTATTCAAGAGTCCCCTGTCCCTCTTCAAACATCCTAAAGAATTCTAAAGTGCATTTAAAAAAAGAAAATTCTCTCTATTACCCTCAAGATGAACTAACGTTTTCAGCATTTTGGTATGGAGATACCACATAAGTAAGGTCTCCAGCCAAAGATCTGAGGAATGAGGTAGTGCTGTAGGACCTTTCAAAACTGCTCACAGCTTCAGGCAGCAGCAAAGAAAAAGCTAAATTCACCAAAGGACAATAAAGTTATGAATGTAGCCTACAACATTTTTGTGATGGAGACCGCTACTACCACACTAGAGACAGCAGAATCCCTTTATATCCACCAGCATACTTGTATTAGCGGCTCCATCAGAAGGGTAAAAACAAAGTCAGGTGTGCAGAGCTAAAAATGCATGTCTGGGTACAGATAGGTGGCTGGGCTCACCACCACCAAGTGCAGACCCACTGGTCAGATGTTCATCCAAACCAAATCAACACAGAGACTCTCCAGCCTGAAACAAAGAAAATGACTGCGTATTCCCCCAAGGCTACTTACAGCCCACCTCAAAGAGGAAGCCCCTTCACCAACAGTGTCCTCACGCAGCATGGCTGCCTGTTGTCCAGGCCAAAAGAAGGGGCCATCTCAACGTGCCTATCGTGGAGCACGCAGGCCGGTTGCTCCCTGAGGGACAGGGATCACACAGCTGGCAGGGCAGGGCACATCCCATGGTACAAGGTGACAAAGCAGAGCCGAGGTCAGGCCGGATCAGTTGAGTGGTTGGGGTCTGGATCAGTGGTCCATGGTCAGGCAGGGGCACGGCTGATCTGGAGCCCAGCACTCCTGCAGCAAAGCTCAGGCAGGACCGGCAGCGCAGGGCTTAGAGCCCAGGGCTGAGCTGAACCGGAGCACCTGGGCTGGGGCTGTGGAGAGGACCCAGGTGGGGCTGGTCAGGACCACTGAGACCTCTGAATGCCCTCAGGGCCCAGACAGCTCCATCCCTTTTATCCCAGCTGTAACATACCCAAAGCTCTCCTTCTGCAGTCCAGGGGAAAGGAAATAAGCTATGCACTTCCACTGGCAATGGTCTGTGCCCGTCTGATAGCAAGGGATGGACAGTTTGAACACGTAGTGAGCGTCCTTTAGCCAGGCAATGCAATCCATGGTCTGTGTTCAAACCTGAGAATAACTTGAGAAGATAACTAAGGAATTAATTGTGGATTAAGGCAGGATGTGAATTTAATTTGCTACGGCATTGCAAAGCAACTGAACTAAGCCCAGCTAGAAAAAGAAAGCACTTTTAGTGTCCGGTCCCTGGCTGCAGCTGAGACAGGTTAGGAGGTGATGGGTGCCTCCCCCGTGCTGCTCACCTCCACTGAGCCCTCTGGCTGCTCTCTCATCTGCTCTGTCAAAGCCATTGACTTAGGAAAATAAAAAGTGTTTAAATCAAACCAGATAATCCTGACAAAATACAACGGAGAAACGTGCACCGTTGTGCCAGGACATATGACAGACAGTGACCTTTAGTAAGGTGAGTGTATGTGTGTGCGTGTGAAGCTCCTGAACCTCCTAACCCCGCTCAGCTCAGGCAGGATGGTGCAGCTGGTTCTGCCCAGCTGTGTCCCCTGAATTTCACAACTTGGCTGTTTTCATCTTCCTAAGCCAGATGTCCCTGGTCAGGTCTATGCTCACTGGGATATCCCACTGACTGGATCTGGTTATATACCTACTCATAAATAATCCCTTGAAATACAGATAAACAGTCTCTGCAGGGGGAAAAAAAATAAATAACATAAAACATAACCTGAATGCTGCTTGTGTTATTTCCCATGTAAAACACTAGGCCAGTATTGAACAATTATGCAAACTTTCTGAGAGAACTGGCCATAAACCAGTTCTTTTACCAGGTGTCAATACCACAGCCAAATAAAATCTTTACACATTATATTGATCTGCATCTATCACATCTTGATCAAAGTTTCCTGCCTTCTGTTAAGGTGCTAATGATTTCCTAAGCAAAATCGAACACGGCTGCTTCAACTGTCTGAACAAGTTAGATGAAGTCACTTTAATTGCTGACTTTGATGCATCTTTTCTTGCATACCAATTTCAGCTAAGTAAGACAGCGAGCAAGCGCTGCATTATGAAAAAGGCAGTAGCAGAGCCAGCTGCAGGTGATCTTGCAAAAAGCATCTCACTCATTCCTAAGTCTCAGTTTTAGGAACTTCCTTTTTGTTCTGTGTTCAGACAGACCCATAACAAGAGGTCTTGCTCCACAACTAATTCTTCAAGACCCAAATAAATAAGAACATCCCAATGACAGTTGCAATATTGCTACGAAGATTCACACTGTTTTTTCACATGATCACACTATTATTACCTGCTGCTTCTAACTCATCACCTTTTGCTCAGATCTGAAGGGGAAATCTGAAGAACGAAATCAAAACTTAAAGATGTAGATGGAAAAAAGTTTTGGAATTTATAGGCCTAAAGTGCCTTCTCAAAACAGCTGTGGCACATGCTGGCCCCGAGATTTCCCAGTGCCTCAGCCCTCGGCAGCATCTCTTCTACGTGGCTCCATCTTTGCCTCTTTAAAATCCCATATGGAGAGGCTCATGTTTTCTGTCTGGGTTTGCAACGTGATGAAAGGAAAAAATTAAAGGGAATGGGATTCTTACAGTAACATATTTGTATTGCTATTGTTAAACTTGTGTCAAGAGCTTAGAACTTGGCCATAGAAAAATTTATACTTGGAGGAAAACTGGAAAGAAAGTGCTTGGCCATGGAGGGAATTTCATAAAATACCAAATTAAGAAATGTCAATTGGGTTCTTAAGTTACGCAAAGGCAAAGCAAATAAGATACATGGGTGGCTTCAAGTGCTCTTTTGTAATCAAATTATTTGTGTTTCAAACCTGACATTTGGCAAGTAATTAATTCCTTCTGCAGATTTATTTTGTATGTATTTTTTGCATTTTTAGAAAAAGATATATTGCATCATAGTGTAGTAGAATATAAATTATATTATTATGGAATGAATTTTTTAGTCTGTGTCTGAATATTTTTTTTTTTTGCTTTGTAGAATATGTAAGTGCTCTTGGAAATTCTTTCTCCAATTTTACAGTTTGCGTCTTGCAAATTTTATCTCTGACCTGTTTGCTTAATTTTTTGGATGACTGCCATTGTGTGCACAAATTAGGCCTCCTGTTTTGAAGTGCCAAGCCCCTTATCCATTACATTTCCCATTGCTTTCAACAACCATTCAGGCTGGGATGTAAAGGTCCTCTGCACTGTGCAGGACAGGGCCATCGGGTCACATGTGCCTGTCAAGGAGTTGAACATCTAACCTGCCACTTAGTTCTCACAAATACTGCTCGTATTTGCACACATGAAGATTTCCCACAAAAGAATAAATTAGAGCATGATTTTCAACTCCAGTGGGAGAGCTTAGCGCTCAGGACTCTACAAATGTGCCTCAGAAATGCTTAGCATAGATTTTAAGCAGAGCTGATCAACAGCTGGTGGCTTCTGAAAACACGGGGAAGTCTTTTCAAATAGGCATGTACACACAGTTATCATCTGGCAGATACTCTTAATTCACTTTTCTCCTTTTCAAGTCCATGCCTGAGTCACGATGTTTTGTACCTGCATTACACAACCTAAAAGTACACACACCACTCTTTTCACAGCACAGGTGACTAAGAGGTTGGTCATCTGCAAACTACAGCTTTCCATTAGGCAAATCGCACTGAAAAGGATGCGTGCGGGGTCCATTGTTTCAATACACACAAGTACATTTGGAAAAGTTCAAATGCAGACAATATTACAACACTGATTTTTGCTGTGCTGTCATATGATACTTCCAATGGATTCGTGCTGAAGTTTCCCTCTGTTCTGCAAGTCACCACGTACATGTGCCAGCCTGCAGTATGGCCCCGGTTGTTTCTGCGGTCTACAGTAAGCAGGGAGCACTTCCCAGGGCAAGTAATGTTTTGCCTAGCTACACTTCAGTAGCAGTGATGGAGAGGTATCACTCATTGTCAGCCAGCCAGCCCAGTTCTGACCAGGATGAAGGACTTTGCCACCCACGTAAAATACACAGAAACACCTCAGCAGCGAGGTGGACATTTACTCAAATTGCACTTGCAAGAAGCCTGCTGCAGAGCTGCCTTTCTCTCCTCCAGGCACAAGTAATCTATGCTGGGGACAGAAATGGAGACCATTGCCAAGACAGATGTGTTTATACAAGCAAAAGTGAAAACTTCAACCCCTCAGGATATTCCATCCCCTAGCATGGATGACCTGCAGCAGCCTCTTTGTGGGACATCAGAGGAAGGAAGATATGCCGACCATGCCTACTGCCTTGGGTGAGTTCCCCGAGAGGAGAGATCTGGTGGAGTGAACAGTTGCCAGTGATGGAGATAGCTCTAGTACAAGAAAATCTTGTATTTTGATCTCCACAGGCAAAACGCTGTGATCATTGAGAACGCCACAAAGTTCTCATGCATGCAGGGATGCACTGGGTGCAGGATAGGGGCAAAACAAAATCATTTCCTAAGGTCTCGGACTCTAAAATCCCATTTTCTTCAGCCATATCGTTGTTCTCATTATGACCAGTACGTAAAACGGTTAGCACCAGTCTAACCTCATAATATTTATTATTATTGCATAATATTTATTATCAATGGAAGGAACACATCCCTGCCTCAGTAATGAACACAAGTGCTCTTTCAAAGAGAGCAGAACAAGGTATCTTTTTATATGCTACAGGCCAAATTACTTTCCTCACTGAAGGGTACATAAGTCTCCTTGGGACGAATGAATATGTAGTTTTTTATTTTAAAATGATTTGCTACCTTTTCATATAATCTGAAAGTCCTGAACCTTCATTATTACAGCGAAAAAAGCTACATCTTTTCCCCTCTCTTTTTTGTATATACTGTAGCCAATGTTACTACCATGCAAAAGGTAAACTATTTTGGATTTGTATTTCCCTTTATGCCATAACACTATTCATTTAGCTTTAACAACAAAAGTATTTACAATCTCCAGGTTTGAATGAATGCATTAATTGTTCTTTGTGTTCATGAGAGGCTTCGCTTTTGAGGTTGGGAAATATTTCTACTATAAACATCAGACCAAGGAGCACAAATTCAGCTTTCATTTTTCTCCATAGTGATCTTTGGATACAACTTACGACACAACAGTGAGTCAATATATAATACAACAGCAACAAAACATTTCAGTAAAAAGAAATTCCATTTTGTTAATATTTCAGTTGCCTCTACAAACAAGAGATTTGCTGCTATGCCTGTGAATGGCCGGCTCAGTTGCAAGGTGTGAGGTATGTGTAAGGCTCACAACATAAGTGTTGCCTTGTACTGAGCTGCCCTGAAGCAGGAGGGTCACGAAATGTCTTACTGATAAACTTATTTATATAAGACTGAAAACCAACAAGACTTCAGTTTCAAAGCTGTGAACACTTACATGTATGTGGATATATGTATTATGGACTAGAACTAACAAGAACTAGTGCAACTCTGAGACGAAAACTAGAATGCCTCGCCTACTTAATGTGTTTGGGGTTTTTTTCCCTGTAAAAAGGAGTTTGGTTATTCATTAGGCCATTTACTTCAATTATAGGTTACTCTGTGCCATCATATGTATAGGTCACTCCTAAAAATTACACGTGCACAGTATTTTCTTTTCTGTATAGATATTGTATTATTGTATATAGATATATATATAGATATATATTGTATAGATATATGTATTAAAGCCTCATCAACAGCCAGATAGCAAATAGAATACTTGTCCTCAAAGCCTGTTTTCCACTCTGATAAAGGTACACACAATTCCTAGTTGTGCCCACCCTTACCAACACACCCATCTCGGTGCTGTGTATAACCCAAACCCACTGAAATTCCAACCTGAAAACCTTAATGTACCTCTTCACCTGACAGGTATTAGGATGCTCTCTTACAATAAGTGATCATTGGCTTTAAAATCATATTCGTGTTGGAGACTCAACAATCCGTTTTTCTACTTTCGTGTTAAATTACTGCATTATGTAGTTATAACAATAAAAAAAGTCTGATCTCCCTCTATCAGCCATAGGTCTGAGTCACAGTAAGAGTTTTGCTATTAAAGAAGCTCCCTAGGTACACTGCTCTGTCACAGATCTTAACTCAAAATCATTTATTTAACATCTGTTCCACAATCATTTCTTAAAGATTTACTTCCTTTAAACACAACCGGGACACTTGATCCTCCCTTGTTTCAATCTGCAATATCCTTAAAACTAACAGTAAAAGATGTTATGAATACAAAACCAGAGCTGACACCAATAAATTTCAGTGACTCATTTCTCTTGCATTATTCCTGCTTGGCTGCTTTCTAGGAGGAGATGAACTATAGAGACGCTCAGAGGCAATTTAGTGGTATTACAGAAACACCCATTCATCCTGGATTAAAAAGATCCTCTCAAAATTACAGGAAAACTTTTTTTGGGGGGAAAAAAAAAAAGAAAGAACAGTTTCTCGAGTAAGAAGCCCCAAATCACTGCTAGAGCTATGTTTAGAGTGGAGCGTGCACCACAGCCTGGCACGCTGTCCCTTGAGAGCAGGTAATGCACAAATACAATCACTCTACATGGTCACCAGATTAAAAAGTTGTTTTTGTTTTGCATAGGAGGTTATCTTTGCAAAATTCACCGTGGGCTTTTTGCCTCCATAAAACTAATAATATAGTAAAAGTATGAACAGATTTACCAGGTGTTAGAAGATTTTATGTCAGGCTACGATGGTGTTGCCATGGACTTGTCCTCTTTTTTCCACCTGGAAATTTTGCCTGGGCTGAATTTAAAGATTCTGGACATTGTTCCAGGATTTCTGGCAAGCCAGTCAGAGCAGTAACTACTGCCAAGCTGATGAACATCCAGAAGTGCCAAACAAATGGCTCCCAAGCAAGTACAGATCAACTGTACAGCACGAGCACCCATCAACTGTACAGGACACGTGCTGTAGGTCTCGTGTACCATAGATTTGCTGCAAATGCACAGACCATCTGTGCTACACACGAGCATACATTTCAGTCCAGGAAATCCTGGACAGAAATAGGACTACCTGAGCTCGCTGCTGCCCTTCCCCTTCATCAGCACGCGTGCTCCAGGTTACAGCTGCCTTCCCATCCGTACCCTGACTTTATCAGGTCTTGTGGAGCCACGGTGGGCTGCTTTGCCATTGTCTTCAGCAAAGCTCAGGATCCAGAGCACCTATACTGCTCTGAACAACCAAACCGGGTTACGTTTTCAAACAAAGAGATTAAGCTGATATTGCAAATCTTAACATTTTATCAAGGGTCTTGCAATGTTTGTTGTTCTTGTCGTTGAACTTCTGGAGTCACACGATTGTGTGCGAATTGTAACTCTTCATTTAAGAAGAAGGTTTTTCAGATTAGAACTCTGCAGCTGAGAAAATGTAAATTATCTGATGATCTGACTCCAGACTATAGCTTGTCCAAACACGTAGAATAAAGAGCTTGCAAATGTGACCTTAGAGACTTGAAACGCATAGGTATATAAAAAGAATCCGTAACATTGTTCCTTGTTAATAATTTTTAAGCCACTCATAACTTAAAACAATCAATAGCTTTGAAAGTCTCTATCCTGCTGATAAACTGGGCAATTTTGTGTGGATGAAAGTTTGAGCTAAAAATTAGATTTAAAATGTGTTTTTTGTGGGGCTGAATTGTTAACAATAATTGCTGTGTAAAAGATTTTCCTAGATGGAGACTGTAGCAAATGATCACAAGCACTTGTGCTGGAGATATTTGTCACAGTGAGTGCCTGAGGTCCGCTCCCAAAGGGCTGGAGGGTCCGTTCCAGCCGGCTCTCGGGTCATCTCTGCGCCAGCCTATTACAGTGTTTCAAATGGTGGGTGCTTTGGATTGAATCAGCACGGTCAGAGATCATGGGCCCCAATAATTTGTGTCAAGTATCAAGAAGAGAGAACAGGGGGGAAAAAAAAAGGGAAATCTGACACACAAAAACTGTAACTTATTCAGAAAAAAAATTATGGTATTTTTCTCAGTCCTATGGTTTCATGCAAACATTTGTAAGAGGTGATGACTATATTTTCAGTTTGGTTCTCAATAGCAATGCTTGTGAAAAGAGGTTTTTTAAAAAAGTGAAATAACTAGAAGTCTAAAAATTTTACATGTTCTAATTTAGGTTAATCTGAAAATCTAGGAACACAAATTTTCTGAATATATACAGATAATCTTTATAGAAGAGGTGTTCCTTAAAATTATTCCAGATGTATCAGCTTATAGATTTGTTTCTCTTTTTCCAACGGTACAAATCAGAAGAAACTCGCTGAAATTAGTGGTGACACATCAGTATAAGAACGGTATGAGTAGGTGGAAAATCCATCATGACTGGAGTAAGGAATTAAGCCTGGTCCTCCCTCAACCACAGCACAGTTCTACAGCTCGAGCCAAGTTAAAGTACTTAAGAAGGGAAATGAGACTCACTGTATAATGAAAGAAGTCTCCTGGGATGCTGTATATCTTACTGAAATACTGTTTCAGTAATGACAGTTAGTGCGGATGCTGCAAGAGGGCTCTGCCTTACCCAGCAACTCTGCCCTTTGCAACGCCTACCCCAAGCCGCATTGCTGCGTCCTACCGAGAAGTTGCTTTATTAAGAAAAAGCAGTTCCACATCACTAATATGTTATGCTCGGTGTCTGTACACAAGAACGGGCAACTGAAAGCTTTTCAACCATCTCAAATGCCATCACGACTTTATGAATCCCATCTTCAGAGTGACTCACAGCTTCCCGAGATGTCTAGCCTCAAAGAAGCGGGGCAGAGTGACCCTGTGCTATCTCCCTCTCTCTGCATGACAAATCCCTGAAGTTACTATGCCATGCTCCTTCACACAAAAAACTTGACGAAAACCACCAGGCGTTCAACCAACTAGCGAGCGGCCAGTCTGTGGTCCTGCTCACAACTGTAAACCCGTTGGACGGAGGGAGCCCTGATTAGCTGTGCGAGGAAAGATTGCAGGATTGGATCCTGCGGCTCTACTTGGAATAAACTATAAATAACCAGGAGTTATTTCAGTTGCTTCGGTACCTAAAGGGCCATCACGTTTCTATAGAATCAGCTCCTTAAACCTCCAGAGCCAAAACTGAACCTGGCAGAGAAGCTGGAGGCAGTGTCTGTACGTGGCTTTCTCCCTGCCCTAGGTTTGCCAGCTGCCCTGCCGCAGCGTGTCCTCCCCTTCCTGTCACTGCAGATGCTGTACCGTTGTCATCAGACCCCGATGTGCAACCCCCCCCGCCCCAAATGCACCTCATCAATCATGCAGTGCTAGGCACTCACGAAAAATTCCTCACCCACACAGCACCGAGCTCGCCTTCAGAAGAACAAGGTAGCAGAGGTCTCCATCAAATTCCTTCTCAAAGCTGTTCTTTGCCGTCACGCCCGTACAGAATGTGACAGCTCCTCGGTGGCTTAGCTGTGCTAAAACCTCTGCTTGTCGTTTTGACCCTTAGCACTGTCTGCGTCTTTCTGTTTTCTTGGCTCATAGGACTAACCTGCCTTATCGCCATGTGTTTGTACAGCACCAAGCACAATGGTGTTCTTGAGTGCACTGAAGCATTTTAGTCTGCAACCACAGCTCCTCGACACTAGAATACTGTAAATAAGACATGACAACTTGCCTTAATCCCTTTTGCCAGAGAGTCACTAAATATCATTCCTTTATTTTGAGAGAAGAAAGGTGATCTTCATTTGAGGATATTCTTTTCCTACTTATGAGTATCCAAGTTTAGAATATTTCTCAAACCAGTAAATACGACAGCAGATTCCCACACAGCTGCAAGTGTGCATACATTTTGACTTCACACAGTCATCCTTTTTTGCTGGCAATGAATTGTTTTAAATATTTGTCAGCGCTGGCAGCAATACCTCCTGCGTACGGCAACAGGAACTACCCCCAGCTATATTTTCCACTGACTATCCCTAGCGAGCGGGTCTCTAACTTCTAACTCCAATGGGAATCTGCAGCACAAGCCCCCTAACATGCTGCCTGCTGTCTTTTTCTTACTCGTACGCTACTGGGAATATTAGACCAAGGTTTGTGAACTTTCTGGCAGTAGCGACGCTGTGTATTCCTGCAGCGTTTCATGGCAGCCCTGGTCCTACGTGGCTGAAAGCCGTGTTAGGAGCTGGATGGAGGGGTGAGAGCTGGATGAATTGCAGAACATTTCATCTGAACGCGTCAAGGTTGCTGCTTGTATTTCAGACCTGAAAAATGGGCTTCTGTGCCCGAATACTCATCTGTTTTTCCATAATTACCTCTAATATAACTCTAACGTTTATAACACCTATAACTAATAAGAGATACTGAATCTTCTTAAACATCTTGCCTCACTTGTATTCTAAGGCTATCACGACTACAGCACTACTACTAATATGAGCACTTTACAACCATTAATGGATTAATTTTCACAGCACTATTGTAGAGATAGAAGACAAAAGCACAGAGATAAAGCAAATCGCTATTTAAGTCAGAGACACAGCAAAAAAGGGAAAAAAACCACCCCAGCATTTCCAGTTCCTCTATGTTCTTATGTCTGCATTGCAGCTGGGGCTTTTTGTTTTGATTTGCCTTTTAAGTTTTTTCATAGCTTTTTTTGATATATCAGAACTGAAATTTTTCAATGTTATAAAAAACTTTCTCTTTTCAATTGCACAGAATACCAAACTTCCACAGAAAATCCTATTACAATCCAAAATAAACTGGTTTGGTCAGCATTTTCCATATAACAATTTCGACCAGTTCTGGTTTTGACAACACAGCTACTGAAGACTTTATTGTAAAAAATAATGGCTTCTGCAGTAAAGCCAACTTAACAACAAGTCTAATTATTTATAGGCAAGAAATCATTTGTTGTCTTACTGGCATAAAGTTACTAAATAACTTGCGAGATTAGGATCAGATAGGAATCCAGGGCACGGTCACTGAATTACCCCAAACCCCCAACTTTCCGTAGGTGTGAGCTTGTGTGTGGTTGCTTTCATTTGTGGATGGGGAAGGGAGTCTGCATTTTCAGAAAAGCTCATTTTCACTAGTTAATGGGCTAAACTGACCGACATATATATGCTCGAATATCAGTGAGAAATATGTCCAAACATATACACTTGTGGGAACACAACAAAGTTAATGCTAGCTGTGTGTTGGTTTTTCGTTCCCAGTCAAGCATATGAAAAAATGGAATTTATTTATCTTAAAGCTATTGAAAAAACCCTCCTCTGCTGGATCTGCTCTAGATTTCCAATTCCTTTACTTTTCTGTATCAGCTATCCTCTATAGATGCTTCATTCTTCAATGAGAAAGCCAGAAAATTAAAATCAATAACTTCATTATGTTTACAGTGTTTTTCTCTTCACCTGAGTTTTCCCAGTCTTAATGTCTTACTATAACTTAAAAATCACTGCTTGGTTTTACTGAAGTATACCATCTTTATTCCTTTCATATAAAGGTTAGGAATATGGTAATGTATACCTAAATTTTTTATAAGGTATATTCTGAAAGGACTAAAGTATAAATCTCAGTCTGCTTTCACAAAATGTCCAACTGAGTGTAGTATAAACAAATATTTTTATAGTGTCTTCTACTGGATTCTAAAAATAATAATTATTTTTTTAAAACGGAACAATTACCAGGGATCTTTTAAATTCATATTCTCATCTTCTGACAACAAGAATTCTTCCTGCACAGTTGTTCTTGTTTTTTGCATATACAAAAAATAAATAATTGACATTTTGTACTATATGAACTTCATGTATTATTAATTTGATGGAAATGAACACATGATGGAGCACCTTCTTTATCTTTGTGATTGTTTTCACAGATATGTCAGTAACACTGATATGGAATTGTATGATGTGTCCTAGGGACTGTAACATTTCAACAAAATATCTCCAGAAATATACGTGCACCCACAATGTCATCTAACAAACTCACCTTTCATTACAGTCAGCTACAGTAAATCTGAGCTTGCATTTGCAAGGCAAATCTAAAAAGCCATGAATCGAACGATGAAGGTAAAAAAAATTATTAATATAGCAATAGAGCCTTAGAGATTACCTTTCCTATAATTCTAATGAGACAATAAAAATAAAAATCCAGAGATTCAGACCTGACGGTAACACAGAACTTCCTTCACAAGAATATTTGGGGTCTTCATTAAATGATATACTATGTGCTATTTCTATCTCATCTAAAATTCTGGCATCTCCTGACAATGTATTCTCCCAGTGACATGCACATGTGTAATCACTCATTTACATTAATGGGATTATGGGTGTTTTGTATCTAGGAGAGAATACCTTTTTGCTTCTTATTTTTTTTTTTCTAAGAATGGTTGCTCACTATGCACTTGGCAACTGAGATGTATCACGGTTTTTCCCTAAACAGGAATTAAGTCTCCACTGTGCAGCACGTCATACTTGCCTGAAAGCAAAAATGCTGCCTACTAAGCAATAGACACCCTAATTAAAGTTGCCCAGCATAATATCAGCCCATTAGTATAAACTAAAGACCAAAGAGAATAATGGAGGTGGTATTAGGATACCACAAAACATAACCTACGGTCAAACAAAGATTACTTTGCTTTGGGTAATTTTTCTTAATTTATACATTTTGAACCAATTTTCAGAAACTTTCCGAAGCCAAATATAAATAAGAAAATGCATGTCAGTTTTTAAGCCCCTGCCAAAGCAAAAATGATAACAAATAAACAGCAATAAAATAATTGTCAATCAGATGCTTTCGCATGAACATTTTGCAATAATGAGATATAATAAATATTCATCAACGCATAATCCATAAAGGCGCAGAGGAGCATATTTTATGCCTGTGTGTAACATATTATGCTGGACAGTTACAGCTGATAGTGGAATAGCAGCAGTCTTATAAAGCTTTCTTGCACATTTAGAATTTCTTTATCCTTTACACATAGTCTAGAAAATCTGAACCCTTATAAATTGTGGGGGAAGGACGGGGTGAAAATTGTGCACTTTTCAACCCAGTCCTTTTCGCAAGGCATTCTTAAAAGAGGACAGGCAAAGTTCCAGAAAACAAGCAACCTTGGAATTCCTGTTTTCAAACTTCATGTTTCATCCGTAATCACATCTTTAATGGTGCAATTTCAAATATTCTTGGATTAACTGTCTAACAAAAAAATAATTCATTCAGTAATACTGCTGAATGATAATAATTCAGTAATACTGCTGAATGATCACCTGTTAAAATAAGTCTTTTTTTTTTTTATAAATATGATCCTGGTCCTCACAATGAAGCAAATAAAACAGTAAATTATCCAGGTTCATTAAAAACGCTTGTATGGCACTTTAACAAACAGGAATGTGTTTCAAAACATAGGAAAATCCTCCCAGAACAGCTGATAAAGGAAACAGCTTGCAGAGAATCTGGTTTTGTTTCATGATACTACAAGCAGCACTTAAATTGTTTCTGCTGCGTGTCTATCATACAGTTCTTCGAGATATTTATCAATGGATTCAGGAAAATAAGCATTAGGTGGAGTCACAGGCACTCCTCAAATTAAGACAAAGGGCCAAATCCTGGCCACACCTTTCCGGCATCCCACCCTGGAGCTGAGGTTTTTCAATAGACACCTCTCCGAGGTCATTCCCAGCCCGGTTTTCTATGATTCCACAAACCTAGCTCAAAAGAAAGGTCTAAGCCTTCCTTTTCTCTCCATCCTTGCCCAGGAGGACAGGGATTGCGTGCAATGTAGCAAAGCCTGATGGTGTGCAAGGGGTACCTAAGCTTCAGGCTTCTCCCTCTTCCCTCTATAGCCCTATAGGGCACTGGAGAATATACCTTACGGCAGGGTCTATCACAGCCTACACCTCCAGTAAGGTGGAGGAAGAAAAAGGTGATTTAGGGAGCCAGGCACCCCCTTGTCTGCTTCAGGGGCGACACAAGGCTGTCAGGTAATGGCACAGTCCGGCCCTTGATCAGTTCCCCTCACTTTTAGGAATAACCTGAGCGCTTTGGTTTGTAATTTAGATTTGATTGCAGGAATTAATTAAAATAGCATATATTGTGCCAAGGATTCCATCTCTGGTGCACATAATAATATTAATTAATATGCATATTAACATTTAGCTGTCCTCTCTGTAAACAACTACCAGAAATGCTTCTACGTCTGGCACTTTCCCTGGCTTTTATTTTTCAAAAGTTAGAGTGTGTGATTGGGTGTGTTCATATTATAGGCTCATGGTCTAGATCTATTCTGAATTTCCTCTATGAGAATCATGCCCAAAGACCAAATGTAAAAGGAACACATCAGTAAGGATATATTCAAAACCTGACCGCCTGTGCCTGGAAAGCAGAGCTCTGATACGGTACTAGCTTTGTAAGAACACCTGGAATTTAGACATGACATGTCTGTCTATTAACCAGTGGTCTGCAAGTATTTGGTAGTTACAAAATTGTCACTGGTAGGTTGTTTGGCTAGAAAATAACAATAGCTGCAAGAAACATTTGAAATCTTTTGCCCGAGTGCCTGCTTTAGTGAAGGTCTGAGCTGTCCTCATTAAAAGTCAGCAGAGAGGATCCTACTGCTTTCAATGCTACAAGCTCAAATCCTGCAAGCATCATTGTGCAACAGAAAGTAGGTCTGGATAAGAACAATTACATAGCACAGATCCCAGATACTTGAGCTCTCTTCAGCTGTGCATGACTCCTGTTATCACATTTGGCAGTGGTACTCAAAATAAGGCTTTCACAGGTTTAAAATGGAGATGACAATATCTCGTAATGGGACCCTCTGGGTGAATGAATTCCTTTGCTCCTTGAGCAGTGTGATTAGATGGGCCTGGCTGGAAGGCACGGAAAGAATGACCTCTCTGTACCACAGACAGGAACAGGTTTTTGGAAAAGATGGGTTAGACCTCTTATTATGGATTATGATCCTCCTAATCTTATACAATTACATAGCAAGATGGGCAGGAGCTGCTAAAATAACTACGCATCAGGCAATAACTGTAATGCTCATGGTTTCCTCTAAGGGGAAATTAGAAAACTCAGGTATGACTAAAACCCCCAAAGCTGGCAAGTAAGTACGAAAAGAAGCTTTCTGGACCTATCCTTGCTATCATTTCTACCCAGGACTCTTCCAGCGGTACTGCGGGGTTGCAAACCCCGACCGTTGCCTGATGCTCTGGTGAGTATCCATGGGACACTTCTCTCCGAGAAGAGCTGTACAATGACCAAGGTGACACCGGCCCATCTGAGCCTCAGCCACCCCCAAGCCCTCCTTAGTCCCGCAGGGTTTCAGCGGGCTGGGTTTTTTAGCTGGGCCAGATCCGTAGTCTGTTGGGTTTGATCATCTCTATGTTTCATCAAGGTAGCCTTGGGCCACAGTCCAGTAATTGCCAGGGTTTTCCAAATGCCAGGATGAAAACAAACTCCCATCAAAATTGAGTGGCTCTGCCAAGTTCAAAAGGTGAAATAAATGAATCTTTACACATTATAAGAACAAAATCAACATTCTTCTGTGGCATAAAGTGCCTGAAAAACTAGCAAGTAAAAGCAGGTGTGATGTGCTCCCTGTCAGCTAACGACACTGATAAGCTTGCCATGCCTGGTTCTGCTTCATTTCAAACAGACTGCTGGAAAAAAGGGGGAAAAGCCAGAGCAGAAATAATTGCTGGAGCTTCAAGTTAGCTGAGAGAGCCTGCAGGCTAAGATCAACGCGACTGATTTCATCCTCTTCCTTTTATTTCTATAACCTTAAACGTTCTGCTATTATAAAAGTCATCATGTCAGCTTTCCCCCAAGCCTTAGCTGCGGCCTATTTTAAAATTGTACCAATTGGTAAAGCTCTTGGCTGGAGTATTTTCATCTTGATTTATGGTTTTTGAGCTTTAAAGATGAAGAAAACTCCACTGACCTGATCCAAGCATGTACGCGCATTGTCCCACGCATATGTTTATAATCAGACCCTACCGAAACAACGCATGCTTAGGGAAGCTTCAAAATTACAGGGAAAGCAGCAAATTGCAAGTGAATGCTGTTTATCCTGTATTTGTCTCCAACAAAAAACCCCACCTATTTTGATTCTAAATGTTTTCTTTCTCTGCTTAATATCAGGGATTTAGGACTTCCTGAGGCCATTGATAAGGTAAGGGGTTTAGAATTAAGAAACTCGTAAATCAGTGTAACAAATGTGGACATATAATACTGTGGCCTTGTCCTTGCTTCTAGATCAATGTAACTGATAAAAGAACTCTAGGATGGTGAGGAAGGGGGCAAAGGGACTTTTGCTTTTTTTTTAAGCAGGGACTGATCAAAAGCAACCCCATAACTTAGACTATTTCAGCAAAGCAGCAGCCATTCAGTGCTAACGCATATTGCTTCCTTTTAAACACTTGCAGCACGGACCCCAGAGAATGCATTATTAAAATGTTCAAGAGGATCATATTAGGGCTTCAGAATAAATACTAACTTCCCACAATAATCTTCACACATTCGTCCGTAGGGAACGATGGAATAATGACCCTTTGAATTTGTAATACAAAGGAGAGGCTTTTCTTCTCCCCCTCTCCTTGCCAGCAGTGCGGTGGCATTGCACACTAAAGAGCCTGCCATTCGCGGAGAGGTTAAACTGCTCGAGGAGGGAGTTAGAGAAAAGAAACTTAGTCTAAAAAGATGGCAACTAAAGCAGGCACATGGAGGTAAGGCTTCCTCACCTAACGGGGAAATGCGTATTACAAATAAGACACGCTTCTAATGCCCCGGGGTTATGGAGGGAGGCTGAGCAGCGCGTGGTTTCAGTCTGCAGTGAGATGCCCAGGAATTACCTGTCGTGTTGTTCTCATCAGCCCATGCATGCCACCGCACGCAGAAACCTACACAAAAAAGGTTTGAGTATAAGAAGTATTTGTGAGGTCCCCCGTCCAGATGATTTCATTTTTTGGTATGAGAACTAACCCAAATAATACCTTAAATAATCTCAGATAAGCTATCCATCAAAAGCGCTGTTTCTTATAATGTGGGCAGAACAGAAGCTCAATCCAAATCTGAGAAAATTCTCTTTGGATTAAGTGGAATTTCGATGGTCCCCTAAAAATGATCTACATCTACTCTTCAGAGAGACACCAGGTCAGAAAAAGCTGTTGTTCTTTTGAGGCGAGCTGGTAGCCGTGTTTCTGAAACAATTCTTTTTCCCTGTCTTTTCTCTCCTCTTTTGAGAAATGGCTCGACAGAGCTCACCTTACCGAGGGAGATGCTTGATAGATTGCACGTGAAAAAATCCGATCTATCCCTTTTCCCAGGACAGAATTGTTCCCTACAATATACTTCATATCCGTTATCAAATGAATTAAAACATGCAAATAGGAGAAAGGCCTGCTAAGTTATCCTGTTGCTTTGAAAGAACCTAAAGCCACAATTTACGGCAAGTGGGAGTCTTTTAAAAAAACAGCAACTGCTTTAGCTGAGCTGGGGGAAAGAGAGGTTGTGCGTGCAGTCAAAGCCATAAACGCAAGCCTTAGTCTGAAAAAAGGTAATTGTGCTGCGAACGCTGACAGGTTTGACAGAAAGTGTCTTCATTGAGAAATTGCATTTTGAAGTTCTTCCCGGTCCTCAAAAATAAATGGACTAAAGCAAGAGGGCTGGCTCTGACAGGAAGCGGGGATTCGGCACTTCAAATACAAACATTATGAAAAACAAGCAACATCTGCAAACAGTAAGTACTTATTTATATTTTATGGAGTGTGTGCTTGGGATTTTGACAGGTTTTTAAACAGAGCCTATATTAGGCCCATACAAAGGCGAGAATGTCCCTTTTTAAAAATACATTATGCTGCTGAAAAGCAGTCTAAATCTGCAGTCCAAGCCTCAGGTGAGCTCTGACCCCTCCTAACCTGGTCTAACAAAACACACATGTGGTGTTTGCAATAGAACAGTTTACTGCTACTTTCTCAAGGTCAGGACAAGACAGACACTTGAGGGTTAGTATTCAGCAAGCTTTTCCCTCAGCTGCCAGAGTGGCTTTGAACTTTTCCCTTTTGAACAAATAGGAAACGAAACTGTGAGGAAACAAGTGCTTGGAATCATAGAGAGGAACACATACCAAAAAGAGAGGGGGGGAAAAAAAACCCCAAACTATAAACAGACCTTTTTCAAGCAAATAAAAAAAGTCCAAAAACCAAAACCAGCCTGACATCTAATTTAAGGGTTTAAAATTATTCTCTGTGTAGTTTTGAAATTTTAACACACACTCCTTTTCACATGCTACCCCTTTATTTTTTTATATAACAAATAATAACCAGTTGGCAGGTATGGTGCACTGTGCACTATAAAATATTTAGTAAGGCAATAACGACTCCCTGGGCAGCATAAGAAAACCACGATTATATTCAGAGAGAAAGCCATGAACAAACAGAGGGGAAAAAAATACAAAGAAAGATAAAGGAAGGCCTTTCATCAGGTCTTCCTGTCCAATAACACACTCAGGCTTGATCCATATGTTTTGAGAAAAATCAAAGTGTCACGACTACCAAAAATGTCAATAGCTCCAGTAAGGAATATTGTCTAACATTTTCTATTACACTGTTGAAGAATTTGCCTCCCAGCGCAATTTGGAAGAAAAGTCTTTTATTTCTAAAACACTAAAAAAAAATGAACAAGGCACGCTTCTGTGCAATGTGTAATACAATAATGCTGTGGGCTTCCAAACTATCCTGGAAACTGATACTTTGATGAAAGTGAGTCCTTCTCCACACCTCTCGTATTTTCTGTCCTCTGCGCATAGACAGGGCTGCGAGGCACATCCTGGTCAGTTGGGTCTAATAGCGTAATACACCATTCGGTTGGAAATTGGAGAAGGCAAACTTTCATCAGCCTTAATATTTTTATAATCCTGCGTAATGACCCCCAGGATTCGCCAACCCTCCTCTCCCCCCCAAAAAAGGAGGAGGGGGGGGCTCTCCAGGAAGGGGGCATTAATTGTACTTTGCTCAAAGATGTGCATCTGCCTGTGTGCTGTTTGCATCCCCGTGCATAGCTTGCTTTTAAAGACATCCCGTTTCTTCCTGTCATCTGTAAACAAGCAATTTATTGCTGTCTTGGCAAAATGTAAACAAAACTTAGCACCTTGCCCTGGGGAGAGCTGCAGCTAACATATGGTTTGTCTGTGCCTTGGTGCACAATTTCTTTTGTATTTGTCTTTTCCAGCACCCTTCAAGTTCCAGAGGGAAAAACACATCAGTGCTGCTGTGTCTTTATCCTGTGGAATCTAAACTAGAATTGAGCGTGTTGCAGGCAATCAATATTACTGTGCAAATTAGCCTTTATGACTGAACCACTGTTTGCTCACAGGAAAAAAAAGAAATAGCTAGCGTGAGTACAGTGCACCTAACAAATTGCTGCTGTGAGCACACCGCAACTTAACTCACGTCCTGGGGTTCTTTTCCGGAGGGTTTAGCATCTACCTGAGGGAGGAGTGCCACCAGAGTTGGAGAGCTACTCCCCACTATGAAGGACACAGAATTAATTTTTTAGGTTTTTTGCACTGGAGCCTGCTCTATCCTCTCGGCTAGAGAGCTTGCTCACAGCCGAGAAAGCCAAAGAACCCTCCTTTGCGGCTGCGGCAGGGGTGCTGCTGCTGCTATGGGAAGGGCTCAGTGGGCGCCTTTGGTGCTTGACACATCCCCAAAGGAGCAGGGGCAGCAGGTCCCTGCTCCTGCCGCGGCAGACTGCCCGCGCCCGGACAGACTAGAGCGGAGGGCCCGCAAGATGGTTGGGGCTGGAGCACTTGCTCTGCGAGGACAGGCTCAGGGAGCAGCACTTGTCCGGCCTGAGGGAGAGAAGGCTTCGGGGGACCTGACAGCAGCCCCCAGAACCTGCGAGGGGGTTAGCGAGGAGACGGAGCCAGGCTCTGCAGGGGTACATGGTGGAAGGATGACACGCAATGGGCAAAAGGTGACACAAGAGAGGTACGGACTGGAGAACAGAAGAAACTTCTCCCTGAGGCCAGCCAAGCAGGGGCACAGGTTGCCCAGAGAGGTTGTACAGTCTCCATCCTTGGAGGTTTTGAAGACCTGACAAGAAAAAGCCCTGAACAACCTCTTCAAAGCCCATAGCTGACTGCTTTCAGCAGGAGGTTGCGCAAGAGACCTCCTGAGAGTCCTGAGACCCCTTCGAACCCAAATTATGAACCCTTGCCAAGTTACTCGCAGGAAAGCCTTTTACTTCAGTAAGACTGATTTTTTGAATAAGATGCACTGTAAAGCATTTCAGAATCTGGCCTTTGGCATACTATTTGTCATTAACTTTTGCACTCACTTAACATATTCCAGTACAGTATTGACACATTCTTACATGAACTCACCTACTTACATATTGCTGCACGCAGAAAATCCAACAAGGCTGCCCTGTCAATATTTGGTTTTATCGCTCAGTGCGAAGTAGTTTGTTTTCCACCTGTGTGTTATTAAATGGGAGAGCTAACACAGTAATGGACATTAGTAGTCAATAAACTAAGCACTGATACTCATCATGTTAATAAGAAGGTGTTCAAAAGTGAAAATAAATATTGCCTGCCTAAACAAATCATGCGGAAAGCGGAAGAAATGTTATAAGAATTTATTTTGTAGAGGATAAACAATAGAAAGTAACTATTACTGAGATATCTGCAATGAACAAGTTATTCAACAAATGTAACTAACTCCTTTTTCTTGTTTGCAAATTATCTGCAAACAGAGAGCGAGCTTGTGTATCTATTCGCTGTTTAGAATTACTCAGCAAATGGGTCATGTCAGCAAACTGCTGCCAGTGCTTTACTGGCAGGTTTTTTACCACAACTATTACTTTGAATTTATGTTCTTTGTGCAATCAACTACTTGTGCTCAGCACTTCCTCACCTAAGTCACGTGGCGTTTTCCCTCTCTCCCTGCTGTATCGGGTTAGCCGATTCTCATGCCAGCAAAGAACGCGCAAGACGACCATCTCCTTTTGGCACCAGTAATTTATAATCACACGAGTTCTTTCCACACATGTTTTCGTGCACAGAAAAGGGCTCATAATGTTCCCAGGAAAGGAACAAAGGTGGAGCAAATACCGTCAAAGTCATTTGCAGCTTTCATTTGAAATAACACTCACAAATAATTTTTTCAAGTATTCACACACCGCTAAAAATAACCCCTCAACTTCCTGCTGTAATAGTGGCCTATATTCTAAATAATATATTTTAAAAGGATCATAGAATCCACGAAGGCTTCCTTCCTTTATGCATTGGATTTAGGGTTTTTTAGCTGTCATGCAATCCAGACATTGCCTATGAGACTAGCATACATAGGAAAAAGAGCCAGAAAGGATAAGATTGGATTGACGGTCCTAGCTTCATATTCACCCATCCCCCTGCCAAATACACGCCAGGGTGTGATCCTGTTCCTCCCAAGGCCAGCAGCGTTACTGAGGGCACACTAAGGCATGGCTACTTTGTCAACAGCGTTTTTATTTGCGGTTACCCACCGCACTCACTGGTTTTCCTGCGGGTCCGTTAGCTGTGTTTTCAATGTATATCGCTCTAGCTGGAGCTCACAAAGACAGAGTGACACGATAAGCGTTTCAACCATTTTCACCTCCTAAGCTGTTTTTTGAAAAGAAGTCCAGCAAGAGATACTACGGCTAAGATCTCAAGCATAGTATTACCAGAGAGATGACACCATCTTATTCCTTCAGAGGAAAAATGGTCCCCAGATGACTGAAATTTCCCTCTAGTCAGTGTCAGTAAACAGCAACAGAAATCAAAAGTCACAAGGGTACAATTGTCATTAGTATGTAAATTTTAAAAGCTCAGTCAAAAATATCAATACTTTCCACTTAATTTATTACTATATAAAGATGGATGATAGTAAAGTGAAACATTGATTTTCATTGCCCTTTAAAAAATGGTGATGAAGAAAATACTCAAGGACAACTACTTCAAAATACACAGACTCAAAATTAATTATTGTATTTTTTTACAACTGCTTGTTCAGTTCAATCCTATTTGATTGCTTTTTTAATGAAGAAAAGGAATAGACCATTTATGTAAAGAGCCATTTCAAAATTGATTAGATGTAAAGACAGGTTAGCATTTTTACAGTATTGACAGAAAACCATTAACCAAGCAGCCTATAGACACGGTCACTGAAAGTTAATCGAAGTGAATAGTAATTTGGTAGGGCTTTGCGTGACAGTCATACAAGCTCACTGCTTCTATTCACAGATTTTGGTTGTAACTGATCTCTGAGACGCATTGAACTGTCTCTTTTGAATGCAGTGTATAATTACTTTTTGATTATAATCATTGAATTTAAGCATTTTTGATAGTGTGTAACTATTGTCACATGCTTGTTCCTAAAATTAACTACAGCATCTTTAACATTGCGCAGAGACTTGGATTTAAAAGCACTGTAAGCAGTCTTGGGTAATAACTTTTCTTTGATTATTTACCTTTCAGATTACTTGAGTCTACATTGTAAGATAAGGCTAAAGCTAAGAAATTGTTTTAAGGAAACAATACTTGTGGGCATTTTAGGTCGATTGTTCTGCAACAGATTCTGTACCACCTGACAAATATCACATGCTTGCAGCAAACATGTTCTTAATAGTGATAAGCTGCAGCTAACCACTTTTTCAAGTGGTTCTGGCACATGAAACAACCGGTAGAAGAGAAAAACACAGGGCAAACTAGATAGAGGGCCTGATTAAGGGGATACCCCATTTAATAATGTAGATAGCAAATGAACACATTTCCTTCCAGATGTATAATTACACTGCAGATTATTAAAATCAGGGCGATTTTAAAAGAAACAGGTTGGTTTTTTTTACTCTCTACTTCACTCAATTAACTCAACGTACCTTTGTTTCACTTTCACATTTTTAGTGCACTACTTGAAGAAAATGCACTGCAGGCACTTTTTTATTTTCATTTTATTAAAAATATAGGCAGCAGCTTCCATCTGAGCGTAGCATAGCTCAGTCCCAGGTTGCCGGGAGAAAACATTTGGAGCTTTAAGCTTCTTTCTAGATTTGAAATATTTAATCAACTGGCAACCTTGTTGTCATCTTCCTGGAAAAGGTTCATTCTAGATATTTAAGCTTTTGACAAAGTTTTATTTGCTAGTATCTGTAATGACATGAACTTAACACAGAAAAGATGAGACCAGGGTTGGATTTCATTTGCATTTTCTACACCCTGGCTTGCATGCCCACTTGCAAGGTTTCATCAGTGACACCACTGAGCTGGAGAACAGCATTGCATCATCTTATTCCAGCATAAGAACAACAAAACCCAAAAGGACGGAGCATTTTGAGACAACTTCCAAGTGATTACGAAGGAAAGCCCTCCTTTCCATCAAGTCCTTCGGCAGAAAACCCCTCTGCCTGTGCTGGATTTGGAAGGGAACCGACCACAGCGAGGCCATCCAGAAGGACCAGCGTGAAAAAAATTTTATTTCAACACACCTTTCTCTGGTGGTAGTTTTTAATACAGCAGGAGGAGGCCAATTAGCTCCTGTTCCCTACTAATGTCATGTCACTCAACTGATGTGGATACCCAAAGCCACTCTACAAAGAGCCCTTGCAGCAGGAGTAACTGAGGAGCTACTGCATTAATCCTCCACAGAAAAAGGCAGAGGCCATTTTCCATCACCACTGCAAAGTGCTCCAAAATATAAAAGGGATTTTTTTGCCGAAGGTCAAAATTTGGCCCTTGGGCAGTACAATATTACAATCTTACCATCTGGCCTTTGGGCAGAACAACGTTAACAGGGAATTTATAACAATGTCTAGTGAGAGAGGCAAACCAGTAATTAGGACAATCTTTAAACAAACAATTATCCAGCAGCTTTGGGAGACAAAGCTGTCTCTGCACACCAAAGCAACAGCAAGAATCATTTCTCCTGGTTAGCTCCATCGCACAAACGTTATGAAAAGCAACTGCTAAAGAGCTGCAATGCTGCTAGCATGCAGCACGCCTTGGTTGACGGAAGCCTACCGGCGTTCACAGGGACAGTAAGTGCTCTACGCTTCTCAATGCATTTCAGCTGTAAGGGCATTTTAGAGAGCACAAAATGAAAAGCGGAGTATGTTCCTACTAAAAGGAAAGTAAGAGACTGAAATTGTTTCCTTATTTGTCTTGAAAGGAAAACAGGAGAAAAATGCAAAGATGCCAAAAGCTGGAGGCATGCAAACTCGGAAACACAAACTAAAGGCTGTCTTAACCTGCAACTGTTGCACAAAATACGCTCACAGCTTTCCCCAGGTAAGTATCTTCCTTGCCTGCCTCTTTATTAGCAAATGCTATGAACCCTGACCCAGCTTAGAAAAATTTAATATTTTCCCCCTAAATACTTTAAAAAACATATTCAAGGGGCCTGGTGGAGTCAGGAAGTCTGGCGGGAGGTAATTTGACATCTGAATTACTTCAAGGCCAATATGGAAAGCTATTCAAAGGCTTATTTGGAGATACGTCAGTCGAGAGACCACTTCTACCACAGAGATAGTGTTGGAAAGCTAGATAGCTCTCAGAAAGCTATGGAGATAGAGCAAGGGAACTATGGTGAATGTCACATCTCAATCTAAGATGTCTATGATTAAGAAAATTATCTTGGTAATAAGCCTATTTCCACACCTGTAAAAGCATTTAAAATTTATTAAAAATGCTAAGCGTAAACAATGAACATGGTGTAAAAGCTTCCCTCTGCTAATTTGGTTGCACTGATTAAGATTTTACGTGATGCTTCTAAATCAGAATGTCAGCCCCATGCTTCATGGTGAGGCTTTGCAGCTCGGGGTCCGCAGTACTTTGGTTAAACAAGTGGCCTTTCAGGACTCTGCTGCATTGAGGGACGGGCAATAGTAAACATCCTTTCTTTCATTTTAGATAAGGTGTGGATGATTTAATTATTCCTTATTGGCCATGCAATGTGGCTTAAAGTAAAATGGCCAAGCTTCTGCTTTGCCTTCTCTTAAGGTATTTCCCTGCATACAAAAAAAAAAATTAATCTAACTATGCATTATTAAAATTTGAAAAAGCATCACAGTTGTCATTATGCAAATCTGAAGCCATTTCGCTAAGAAATGCCCAAGTTGTTTCTGAAACGTAATCAGCAATGGAAAAGGAAAAATAAATAAATTAACGTTCATTTCTGCAAATTGTTAGTAGTAGCACGCGGCTAACAGCTACTTAACAGGGAGAAAGGAGGTGCACGGATCCTGGGATTGACTGTTTCAGATTTCTTTTCGCAAGTAACACAGAACAATTACTCAGCCTTTCAGTTCATGGCTTGATTGTCTTCATACGAATCCTGTCGCAGGCACCGCTCACCAGCAGCAGCAGTGGCGGGGTTTGCTATTCCACGACCCGGTGCTGGGGGGGAAGTATGGTCAGTTGTAACTGTTCAGGGATCAGCTCTGGCATGAGACAGTTGGAAGAGGTTTGTTGTCATGGCTCGTTGCCGTACATTACAGACAATTAAAACTATTCTTGCATTGTGCGGAGACAAGTATGACACAGGGCTGCGCAAGCAGAGCAGTACCTCTGACCGAACAAGGCAGGCTACAAGTTTCTGTATGCAGATAGAGTACCCAAAAGCACCCATGCACACATACATCTTATCTTTAAATGCCCCAGCAGCACATACATATTTAAAATGACATTTCTCATCTATTGATATAGGTGTGTTTGTGGCATTCATCACCTAATGTTAATGAGAATATTAGACATAATTTAGCCTAAGGCCCCGGGCAGGCAGTCCCTCCCATAGGCAAGGAGCATTGCCTGGATCAGGTCTCCGGGTCTTAAACTCAGCTCTGTGGCTGCAATTCTTAACTTCACAGAAAGTTCTTTTTTCTGGATTTACACACACAAACCTGCTACTTATTGATTTGCTCCTTAAAAAAAAAAAATCTTCTGCCATTGGCATTTGCTTAGTACAAGCAGCTCTTCTTCCCTTCTGCAGAATTTTCTATTTTACGGCTCCCAGGCTCAGATTCCAACATGCAGAAACTTGACATAGTATCACAAATATCACCTTGTCCCAATACAAAGGGGCACTTCAAGGATAAGAGCCAGTCATGTGCTGGCCCACGGCGCATTGATGCACTTCTGTGCCTACCTGTTCCCCTGCACCGCTGGTGAGGAATCCACTGAGACAAAACTGAGTCACGGCAATACTGCCTGCCTCCTCCCAAGGAAAGAGAGACTGGTATTAAAAAGATGGTCAGTTGTAGAAACAGATGGGCTCCCTGCTGCAGTACCATTTATCAGAAGGGTGAAAGAGCTCCCGCAGGTTGTGCCCTCTGTTCTCCAGTGCAGCCATCTCTCAGAAGCTGCTTTTCTTTCCCATCACTTGCCACCATTTACATCTCAGCACAGCAAGAAGAACAGGTAGTCCCAGGCCCTTCCCTGGAAGCCAGCTTCACTCTAACCTCCTATCAGTTGCTTTAGCTCAGCCCCACTGTTATGCTTCAAAAAGATTTTATCCACCAGCAAATCTCTTGCTAAAGGCTTGCTAATGCAGTGCTGATTGGAGAGATAGCTAATGCCTTGTTGCCAAGTGATTTCTACTTTAATTGCATTTTAAGTCTCTTTTAATTGGACCTTTAAAAGTCTCGCATACTGTAAGTGGAATAAAGTTATACTGTGTGTCTTATTAGTTCTCTCGCAAAGTACGTTCTGTAGAGGATTTTGCTATGGCATTCTGGCCTTTCCATTCATTACTTTGAAGGAAAAGATTAGCAAATGATTTGGATATTACTGTTTAAACGGTGGCTCTGGAATTACAAATCTTTTCCTTCCATTAGAATTTTTTAGAATTCCACATATGAAATACAGTGGATGACACCACCCTAATCCTCACTAATAGTTTCTGACCTTTAGCTGCAGGCGTATATTTTCCTGGGTTTTCAGGAATGAACCCCAACATTATGCTTCATAGCAAGCTGTTTCATCTCTCTGCACACTCCTAAGTTTAAACTTTCTGCTCTGTCTCTTTGGTATTCACAAAGCCCACATATATTAAGGCCATACTTCCATTGGCTTTGCTTTTAATATTAAACAGGCAGTACATGATACCCTCAGTATTGACTCTACTAAGTCCATTAATGACCCTTTTGTGGCTTCACTTTAGTTTACGCTTTGAAGGAAAACTGCTGTATTATGAGTCAGGGGTGAAAGAGAATATTGCTTATATTAAAGATCTGTATAAAAAGAATAGCATCTCTGACCTACTAAGGCAAAGTTGAACACTCAAAATAATTCCTACTGCAAGGCACATGAAAAATATTATTATGGAATGCCTGGGCTTTCATCTGACAAGGAAGATTTAGGGATTTCATTGTTTATGTACGTAAGAGGAAAAAGTCTTTAGTTTTTTGTTGCAGCCAAGCTGCAATAGAGCCAGTCGTCCAAAGTCAGAATACATATATCTATCTCAAAATCCATGTAATTACTACAGATCTGAAGTGCCACCTTTTCATATTTCCCATTGTACTAAACTACTACAGCACAGAGCGTATTAAAAACATCAACTGTCGAGAGCCATCTCGAGTACTTAAACCATACAGGTCGCATTAAAGACAGTTTCAAAACTTCCCAAGTCTTGCTGGTTTAAGTGCAACCCTTAATTCAGTATTGCTCCGTATGTGTGTATCGGACCCTGTGGTAGAGCTAAGCATGTTGTAATGAGATAGGAGCAGATCTGTCTTACAGCGAAGGATGACATGGGCTAATGGCTTTGGCTACAGCGTGAAGTGTGAGATTTAAATTGGCTGAAGTGAAACGCAGGGGTGAGATTTGCTTGAACGTGGTCATCTGAGGCATATTCCTTCAGATTGCCCTAAGGAAGGAACAATTCAGAAAGGACGTTCTGGAGTCTGTCAAGGAGCCTGTGAGCTCTCCAGCCTGCTCTGCAAGGGCAGCTGCTGGGGATGAGCAGCAACGTCCTGCCTGCCAGGGCTTGGAACTCACAAGCCTTTACTATTACCGGCTTCCAGACAAGCATCTGAAGGAAGAAGTTTGAAGGCTCTTACTACACACCAAAAAGGTGCTTGAGACACTGAGCAGCTGCAATAAAAAAGGTAAAAGACTCACAGGTCAATGATGCATCAAGAAACGCTAAAAGAATTTAAAGGCAGGGGACAGATTCAGAATGTGGTTCAAATCAATAAACTTCTAAGCACGCAGGCAAAGAAGATGCCCTGCAAAAAGCTGATGAGCTGTATAGCTACTACATAAGCATTTCTAACGTAGGTTTTGCAATAATAAAGGCTTGTTACTTGGGAAATTGCAGTGAACTATAAGAACATTGCAAAAGGCTAAGGAACGCTTAGAAAATTTTATTTTAAAAAACTTCCTCAAATAGCAGTTAGGAAGAAACTAAATATTAACAGTCACTGATCCGGTGAAACGGAATTGCGTTGGATGATAGCTGTAAAAAACACACTTCTCCTGTGAATCTGAACAATTTTCTGTACCATCTCTGCCAGTCTAACTTCAGTTATTGACTACATCTTTGAATTGGAAAAAGACCAGCAAACTCATCTGAAAATGAATCTACTGGAAGGACAATATTTTTCTATGAAGATCAAAGGCAGTGAAATACATATACATATGAGTGTGCGTATAAATTGCATCTGGTGCACTGTTTCTTTTCATCTGGCCAACACTCAGTAATGCAATTATATTTAGATAAAAATGTGAAACATACCTTAGCATTTTCCAACAGAGAGTCCGTGCTGTAAATTCTCAAGCAGCAATCCTCTCCCCCACCCAGCCACTCACCCTCAATCTCAAACCAACTGTTAATTTCCAGTAATTGAGTCCTACCTCAGTCAGGAAACCAAAGCAAGGCTTTTTTTAAGGTGAGCGAAGTCTGGAGTCTCTCAGTCAAACAACAAGAACCAAGAAGTCCGTTATAGTTACACTGACCCTTTTCCAGCCAGCAGCTTCCATAGCCAAAATAAAGCCTGGCAAGATGCAGCCGGGCAAATGTTCACATAATATGCTAATTTTTTTTTCTCACATTTGTGAATGCCTTGTAAAAATCTTCAGTTAAAAAACAGATGTGGAAGAAATGTCCCTGCAGCCCGGAAGGAACAAGGCTACTTGTCATTAAGGGGGCAACACAAGTTGTTTCGGTCTTCTACTGACTTGGACTGGTTTAGAGGAGAAGCAGGCTGGGATCAACCTGAATAGCAAACAACTTGCCTTCCTAAGCCTGAGCTCGGAGGTCAGCGCTTCTTACAGTGAATAGTGCCGACGAATTGCAGTGGACCAGAGCTTTGCCCTATAAATACTTTAACAGAGGGTTGCATCCTTCTAACACTTTACAAGGGAAACTGTTAACTGAATCCCTCCCTATTTATCTGTATTCTGTAGTCATGTCCCTGTGTGAGAACCTGAACACTGAGAAAGAACAAAGCTGCTGAACAGAGCTCACGCCTAAACCAAACGCAGGGCTTCGTGTCTCCCAGGTAAACGTCATTCCTGTCCTCACACCGGCTAGTTCTGTTCACCTCTCCTGTGCGCAGGGAGACAGAGCAACTTTGCAGCAATGTCCCTTCCAAAGGGCTCTACCGGTCTCATTTCCGTGCAGGATACGGACATCACATCTCAACAGATTCCCACGGAAAGGTAAAGTAGCAGAGCCTGAGATCCCGTTACTTTCACTGCACTCTGAAGTAGGTGATCCTGTACCCCCAGGAGCATTGCTGCAGAGCAGCCACACTACCTGGTGCCAGTGGGAGTCACAGCTACTGCACGTATCCTTAGTTTATCAGGATGCATCTACGTTACTGTGTTAGTACAGGTGAGGAGCACGCTTTTGAGGTGAATCTCCCGATCACCACCGCTTCCCGTGCTTTGCTTTACACTACGGAGCAGAGAGCCACTGCGTGAACTGGGATCCTCTCAGGTGAAACTAAACCTGATGTTCTCCAGCCACGGGCAAGCACTCGGCGTATGGCAGGAGACCAGGCCTAATTTGAAATAGACTTCCCTGAAACACCCACGGTGTGGACTTCGGGTCTTTAGCACCCCATGTTTTGCTTTACAGAACTGCTCCGATGGGGTCGCGTGACTTCCTCATGTAGGCTTGGCCTTGTGGACCCAGAGACGTCAGGAGACCAAATCTACTCAGCGGGAGAGGTGCAAGGTCGTATCTCTGCAGGGGATTGGGGTGAGGTCCTGCTATCGTGGAAAGATAACATCAAGTGATGCTTGAAGCTAAATGGTCCAACTTCCCCCTCTTCTCACTGTGTAACCAGAAATCACAGAAAAAAAACAACCCAGTATTTGGCCTATTTTCTTGATAGATGCCACTGTTTAAAAGCAGGGGACCAAGTTCTGCAGCTCTTCCGTAATAAATACACAGTTGCAGTAGGAATTTTTGCTGAATGAAAGACTGCAGACTTTAGCCCATTAATTTTACAAATGTCTTGTCTTCAAATGCTACAGTAATTAGCTTAACTCCTTCACACTTTAAGATGCTTTAAAGTGTGCTGCAGGAATGTCTTAGATTTTAGGGCAAAGCTAATTTAAACTTCACTAGCAGTATGATCTCTTGGGATACTGCAGGCAATATTGATTTTTATCTTCAAACTCTCATCTCTTAACTGTTGCCAAGGTCTTAGATTTTATCATAATGTATTCACAAATATTTATGGAAACTATAACTCAAATATGCATTGGTTAAAATTAAACATATTTTACACCAGGTAACATCAGAGCCAGTTTATATAAATAAGTTCTTAGCTGCTTCAGCAGGCTTATTTGTCACGTTTAGGAAAAAACACCTTTAAATCCCAACAAAGCTGTCTAATAAAGGAAAGCTAAATCTGTGGTTATGGCTTACTTGCCAACACATCTTTCTAGCGTGTGGTAGCTATTGCAGAAGTCCCCGTGATGCTCAGAGAATGGCATTTGACTGGCCTGGGGTGTGAAGTTAGTATTAAGGTGCACGGGCTGTTCCGTAGGCAAGTCAACGGTTCATCTGCTGCACAGAGCACAGCAGAGCAGCACGGAGCAGGGCTGAAATCTCACAGACTTAGGGAACCCCGTATCTCTGCATCCTGTACGTTTCTGGGGAATGAAAATTTTCCCATGATTGATCTGACTATGGGAATACTTTGGACACCAAAATGATGCAGGTAAAATAATACTCATTGAAACTTTTTGGAGAAAATAAGGAAATGCAATATGAGAACTCGTCAACTTCTGGATGTTACAGATACGGAACTTGTTCAGTGTAACAAAAGAATCATGGGAAAAGCAGAGGCAGAGGAAACAAAGCAAAGAAGGTACTCAACATTTCCATGGCATATAAACCTAAATTCAATATTTTAAGTGTGAATATTTACTGTTAGCCCTGCAACCTCAAAAATGTCTACAGCATATGCATGTCATTCATGATTTTCTACAGTTTTAATTCAGCATGCTGCTCAAGTTGTTGGGAGAAAATTTGTGGGGACAAAGGGCAACACTGAACAATGGCAAAATTAACCTTGCAGTAACCAAGGCTGGAATCCAACTTGGCTTCAGATAAACACAGATAAATGGATTTAGATGTTCTTTGCATTGCAGTTTGTGTTTGACCCAAATTACACTAGTTAAGGGTTTACCTCTGCAAGGACAGTCGCAATGCAGGAAATCTTTAATCTCATGCTGCTTCTATTTTAGCTTGGGCTAATTAATTGTAACTGGCAAACCTTCTCGTTAACCTCATAACACCATCACTCCTATGTCATTGACTGGTTTTCTGCCCACTTTACATTTCTTGACAGGGTAAATTAGCCTATATAGAGGTCTGTGCTGTTACAGCTTGGATTTAAGATAATAGTATCACTGAATGGTTGAGGTTGGAAGGGCCTCTGGAGGTCATCTGGTCCAACCCCCCTTCTCAAGCAGGGCCACCTGGAGCCGGTCGCTCAGGACCATGCCCAGATGCATGTACTGGACCTTTAAAAGCTATTCAGCCAAAAGGAGGATGAACTCATCTGAGCCTGTTAGAAAGGGAACAGTTATCAGGCAGAGCAGATATGCAGAATACATGGGTTATAAAAAGAGCACATCTGGTATACACTTATAATGAACCTTTCCTCATCCACACGTGACAGTGACTACAGTGTGTCTGCCTTACACTGAAGTCACCTGTATGCACAGACCCAATATAGGCCCTCAGTGATCAACAGAGCCCAATGAGGTGCAGGAACAAGGCTTCAGATTTGTAGCTGTAGACATCCATGGGTGCTGAAAACAGCTTTTACTATTTTTTCCTACTGCTTTGGACTAGGTTATTGCTCAGCAGAGGTCTGGTGCTACCACAAATACTAGACAGGTACCTTTAAAGCACTCAACTACATTTTTAAACCACTTGTTCTCTCATTATTTTCTTGACCGGATTTTTTAAAGTTCATTTGACTCCAACAGAAATGAACAACTGTATGAGCTAAGTCATTAGCTTAGATTTCCCCCCCCCCCATATACAGTGTATGACTAAACTGACAGTCCTGCCTTGATCTGTTATGCAGGTCAAATGGAAAACAGGGAAGGAAAAAACCCTATCAGGATTTGAAACACTTTATTCCTTTCATATGTTGTTTTCAGTTACATACTGTGTTGCACAACCCTCTATTTTCTAGGCTTTCTTGGATTTTTTCTCTATTTCCACTTGGTATGTGATATGACAGCTGTTGGAATTATGCTGCAGCCCACCAGGATTGAGAGCTAGGTACTTCTCATAATGGGAGGTCAAACTAAATGAAAGTCGGAGCCCCACCAGTTCTCACAGCTGAATTCCAACACTGGATATGACATGGCCAAGGGGAAAATATTGGATTTATTTTTATGAGTTAGTCATAACCCTAATGCCCTTAAGAGGTACTGCGAGAAGTGAATCCATTCATAAGGCCAACAAGGTCACTTTTAACTTGTAAAAATAAATCCAATATTTTTCACTATGTCTTATTAGGTTTGTACAATACGGCAACCATAGTGGTTTGTTTTAAAAACGTCACTTCCCACAACTGCTTATATTGCTTTTTAGCATGATTCTTCTCTCCCCTGTTCCTCTGCTCCTCAGCTCCTGAGGTCTGTATTGTCTCTTCCAACCGTCTTTCTTTGTGCTTTGGGATGCACCGACAAAACATATCCCGTTACTGAAGGTACTCTCGAGTTTTATGTTCACCCCTTGCTCTAACACAACTTTGTTGTCACAACTCTTTCTTTTCTGCCTTACATGTTTAACGCATCCTTGGCATTTCTCTTGATTGTTTCGACACAGCCTTAGCCTTCGCTGACCCGTCTCAGTGTCTACTGCTAATTGAACTGCAATCAACAGAAATTCTAAGGAGCATATATAATTTGTTGGTTAGCCTGGTCCAAGAAATAGTCTAATAATCAGCCTAAATCTGATAACTTCTTGAGCTTTTTCTTCCCCCCCTCAAGGCTTCAGTAGCTGTCCACTTAGAGGAGAACGGAAGAGCTGGGAAGCGACCTGGAATACTTGTCCCAACCCATGAAATCTGCCATTTCAGGCCACGAGACGTCCTGCAGCCCTCAGGACTGTTTGAATTTGAACAGCATTTCCCCCCGCAGACAGCAAGAGACCATTACACATTTCCTTTCCCTCCCTTGTAGCCCATGCCAAAATTTACAAGTAAGCAGGAAAACGCAGAGGGTACAAAAGGCACTGCCTATGAGGCAGGCTGGAACAAGTCTGCCACAGTCTTATAACCAAAGAAGGGAGGTTTCAAGTGACTGTCAACACACACGGGAGTGGGAAGATTTGGGATGGCATAGTCACACCTTCTTGTTTGCAAGAGAAAGGCAGGGCAGCACTTTGTGCCCAGTGGAGTTTGAACAGCTGAGCCTCAGAAAGGTCAGGAGAGATTACAGGGGTAAGACAGGAAGCATTTCAGAGGTGGTGAAAGGCAGAACAAGATACTCATCCCTTCAAAACACAGGTGGAAGAAGACTATTGCAGGGATGACACTAATACTTGCCACCAAGAAACTGAAGGAAAGCAGTGGCTCAAAGAATGTGGATGGAGCAGAACAGTTTGCCTTCAATATAATTCAAATTTGTTGGCCAGCTTCTGCTTCTGGGCAGAAGCTTTAGGGGCATTAACAAAAATCTAATTAGCAAATAAAATCTCTGTCATGAATTATTAGCTCTCCTCATATCTGGTTGTAATACATTAAATTAAAGTCACAAAACCAGCAAAATATACTAAATCAATTAAAAAGGAGATTTTTATGTCAATCACATTCTATTGCTTCCTTTTAAAACACTTAAACAGAAATGCTGGTTTATGCCAAGAAGCCTCTCTAGAAAATACTTGCTTTTTCCCTACAGGAGTGTTCAAAACTTTCTAAAAGCAATGAAATTCGTATTTTCTCTCCCCTTTAAGACTAAGCAAAACACAAACCAAGCTGTGAACACTTACAGGAGTTAAAAAACCTGTCTCTTTTCTTGGTTTTCCCCCTGTATCCAGCTGTATGTTCCCATTCACTTAAATGTGATGATCCTGCACTTTTACTGGTGAAGACAGAGCAGAATTTGGCTTTGACCGATCCATAAATCAGATCTATACAACTATAATTTGTTCACCCTTTATCCAAATTCTGAACTATATTCCTTCCCAGTAACGATTTTCACTCACTTTGGGCTAATGTAAATGATTGCAGACGGTGAAAAGGAAAAGCAGGTCTTCAGCTGGGCGTCTCAGTGAGAAAAGGCTCTGCACGAGCGAAGCAGCTCTAACAGTTCTCACAGAGTTCTCCTAAAAATGGCATGGCCACGTCTGTATAATTCCAAAGCTCCGGCTCCCTGTTTGAGTAGCAGCTCCAGATCGTATACTGCAATTTGAAATCTTGGCACTTGGCTTTCAATAATTCCCTGTTAGATTACTGTCTGTGGAAGAGCATATAACACAACTGCTACAAATGCTGGGAGCAAAATCTTCAATAACAACTTAGCGCATATGATAACTTTCCCAATTTCCTGCATCTACACCACCTACCTCTTTACTCTGGTCTGTAGCAGCTTGTTTCTTTATTGAACATCTGCCTTGGGATCCCCTGTCATAAAAAGTAATAAACACATCAATCCAAAAGAAAGAGTATTGCATGGCCCAAAACTACTTAACCAATCAAATTGGCAGCTGGTAGCATGAAACTAAAGGGATAAAACTCAGAGGTGCTTTTGATACAGAGTATTTCTAATGATGTTACACACCTGCTGCCATTTTGCACACCTAGCTGCCTGAGTGCTTCTAATAAGTTAATTATAGTTTCTAGCACCAATTATAGATTTCAACCTTTGTGGAAATACCAAGCACTGGGATTAATTTGTAAATCTTCTATCTCACTGATATTTGACAGCTATTGCTTTGATTCTCCTTCCTACAAAATAGAGATGGATTGTCTTGGGAAAAAAGCATTCTTTAACTAAATAATAATAAAAAAGCACAATAAAAATGCCTTGTGGCTTATTATCTACAGACCCCACAACTTGTAACTGTGACTGTAATTATAGTTGTTCTAGTTTCCCCTGCAGGTTTTGCTAAACAAACAAATGAAAAAGATACCCAAAAGGAAAAACAAAAGCAATTTATGCTCTCCAGTTATCGTAATATAAATATCCATAGATTACTTGCATAGAGAATAGATCAGATCTAATCTTTCACTGGAGTTTCTTGTAAATTAGAAATTACATTTACTCCAGGTGTATGTTGTTTGCCCAGTTCATATCCAGCTGTAAATTAGAGCAGTTTTGCCTTTTGGGAGAAAAAACTCACTTTTGAAATGTGTCTTATTGACTGTGTATAAATTACCAGCAGCTGATCCATGAAGCAGATTTGAAGGCAGAACTGCCTGTCGGCAACTTTCTTTATTGATTGTAGATTGATATTCAGTTGATTTTAAAGAAAAGCAAAACAAAATAAAGCTGCAATGTAATTGCCAGCTCTTTGTAGGAATAACAGAAACATTATCTCACATAATACTGTGATTTGACAAGCTATTTGTTCTTCATCCTAGGACTCAGATTAGTATGTCTGGGCCACGTTTCTTTCCATTGTTCCCCTTCTGTGAGTTTAGGGGAGGGAGCCTGTGGCCAGCCGGCAACTGAACTTCCTAACATCTGCACAGCCACGGAGATCATTTGCGTTGCTTCTGGATGATGCTAAGGTCTGCATTAACGTGCAGCCTGCCACGTGTGTCCCTTAGTAAGGAAAAGATCCCCACTTTGGGTTAAAAATTCTGAACAATTGTTCTGAATATGGTGTTTGCTTTTAAAGCTTTATCACAGTAAAAAACCACAGGTAGCTCCCTTGAGCCATAGGACCCCTGAATTTTTACTTGCTATGGAGCTCTGTCTCATAATTTAACACCTGTGCAGGTTAGCTGATTTCTAGTAGGACTGAGTTCTCAAAACAGCCTTTTCCTTACTGGTATTAAAATAATGCCTCTTTTCTAGTTTCATGAAACCTGCAGAAACTTACCCTCTCCTTCAATTGAATTTGGTTTAAATAGGTCCTTGGCTGATTAGGGTACAGAACTAACAGACATATATGAATGAGCATATAGCACAACTGCAAACATCATACTTCTTTAGGAAACCGGGTTAAATGATTTCTTCTTCTGAAATAACCTCTGCTCAAAACGTTAGAAAACTGAAGTGCAAAGCACCAGCCCTGATCCAGCAAAGCACTTACACGTTTTCTCAACTGGGAAACTCATGCAACTTAAATCTAAATATGCGCCCAAGTGCTTTGCTGGTTTGAGGCCGAAAAGCTCAATACCTAGCCCGATTCTGCTCAAAGTGTCACACCGACGATTACAAGCAAACATGAGTTAAGAATGTGTGTCCATTGTGGATAATCCTTGGAAGCTTGAAAAATGTTAGCTTTTATATAGCCAAAGCACTTTAAATAACATCACCCTTGATTTGTAAGTGTAAAACAGAGAGAGTTGTGGTTTTCCCAGGGTTACCAGAAAGAAGTTGTTTTGTGAGCAGCAGAACTAATGAAGCCAATTTCCCATGGATTCAAATTCTTTGTCACCCAAATCCTGCCCCTATTCCCTCACCACAATAGCCTCACTCTCTCCATGTTGTTTAGTGTTTCCTCTACCCAGGACACAGACCTTGCTGTGATTGACTGACCAGCTGGCTGCTGCAAAGGGACAGTGATGGTCATGTTCTGCTGGTTCCTGCTATATATCGCTCTTCTTTTGCCACATTCCAAACTTCACAAAAATCTCTGAACTTTCATTTTTGAGACTTGAATTTCTATTTCATATTTGATTAAAGCTGGCCATAAATTCAAAAGTCTTTAGGACAACTCAGAGATGGACACATGATGAAAATGCATGCTTAGAAGCTTCTCCCCATTTAGGAGAAAGAGTTAAAAAGCATCAGAGCAAGCAACAGAGCCTGTCTTCCAAAGCCAAGCTTGGTCCACCAAAGCCTTGTTCCTACAGATGGAACAGTCATGCTGAAAAATTTCCATGCCTGAATGTGATTCCTCTATTAATCACAGAAAGTGTTAACTTATTTACTCTACTAAAAGCACTACTTTCTGCAAAACACCATAGTAAACTCAGAACTGTGGTGGAATACTCCCGCCTACCTCTCTGCCTTCAAGCATGTTGACAGGCTTCTTCCAGCCTCTTTGAGTTCCTTCCCATCACGTTTCCAGCTCACTCCATTGCACAGACTCAAGGCTTCCTCCTGGGCAGCTGGGAAAGTAAACGGAGCTTGTGCATATTTGCTTCCAGTTCCTGTCATCTCAGACTCACTAGAGCTGTGGATAACCATGCCCTTCACGTTTCAGGCCTGGGGGGGTGGCAGCTTGTACATCAATGAATTGCAATTTTCCCCTGCCAAAGGAAGCCATTCCTGTGTATTTCAGGACATTATTTTGATTCCTATATAAGCCCACGTTTATATGATAACCACCTTCATGGCTTACACAAGGCAAATTGAGGACTCATGGAGCCCACTAAAGCAAAAAACTACTATTTTCACTAAAACCACCTGAACTACTTTTACTGCAGATAGCATTAAATGATATCTGTGGACTATCTGTAGAAGGAACTAGTAAAGCATGCTCACCAGCGCATTACATTTGTAGAGTGCATAATACGATGAACTACTCCTTCCTAGCTGGCCCACCTCAGTTTCCCTGTAACAGAAATATTCAAATTACAGTATTTTAGAGGAGAAACCACTATAACAGCAAAAGATGAGACACTGACCACTGGTGCACAGTTTGTGAGATGAGCCTATGTCTTCTTTCACTGCTTATCGGTTCACTTCTATCCCAGATTTTCAATTTTCACCTTTAAAAAAAAGTCCTTCCTGCTCCTTAATCCCAATGCTTTTTATACAACTGCACAACCTAGACCCCAGTGAATATATAACATTTGAAAGATATATTAAGTATTTTCTACCTAATTCCTAACGAAAATCAGCAGGTAGATAACTGATAATTGCACACAGCTGCTTCTGTTATTTGGGGCAGTTAATTTTGATGTATGTAGTTTCCTCATTAACGTCTGAGGGGTTTTCTTCTCTCTGATTACATTCTCTCTAAAAGCGCTGGCAAGGCCACTTGCTTGCGGAGGGTGGAACTGCAGTGCAGCACCTCATTTCAGAGTACGTTATTCGGTGATGGGCAGGCAAAATTACTTCACTGGGTGTTTATCTGCCCTCCTAATGGACGTAAGGTCTGCAAACCTTTCCCTGTATGACTTTCCTATGCTTAAGTACATGAGTTCCCTGAGCTATTGAGTTTGTCTGCTTTTTAGCATAGGGCATGGCACAAAGATTTATGTTGCTCTGTGTGACCATACCAATCATCCATCACTGTTAGTTACAATAAAATCTTTCTCCTTGTTTTTAAAAGCCCTTTGAATTAGATTCCATTATGAGTTAACATACCACAGATGGTCAAGTGCTTGTGAACACAGAGAAGGCAAACATTCTTCAAAAACACCTTTGTGATCTATTAGGCTTCTATGTCTGGGAGAAAGTCAAGGGACTTGGATGACTAAAGATGACTTTCCTCAGCCAAATTTAGCTACCTGAAAGTTAGACAAGCAAGTTACCTTAGCTCTCCCTAGAGTCAATGGGAAGAGATAGGCTTCTTCAGAGACGGTTCATCCTACCCTGAAATAAATACCAAAAACAGGTGGAATGATTAACCCTCTGGAGCTGCTTATTGCTTTTCATTTGTTATGGAAACCATCTTAGAATACGGACCTAATTGTCAAAAGATCTTTGCTTAGATAAGTTGAATGTACAGTTTCCTGGTGGTTCTAAAATTATGGCAACGTTGTATGTAAAAAAGAAACAGATAAAAATATCTGAGGGGAATTCACAAATATCTGAACACAATTATGCTATTTTAAAAACAAATGGATCATATCTTCTGCTGAAGATGGGGAAATTATACTAGGAGTGAACATGACAAATAGTTTTGTCTCTCACTAAGGAAATAGCACAGGCTACCTCTCTTCTTCATCTGCAGAATTTCCTTTAAAGTAGTTACACCTAGGTGAGAAGACAGTTTCTATTCATAATAAGAAACATTAAAGTATATTTAAACTATGCTGAATCCTTCCAGTGAGGGGTCCAATTGCACATATGCTGCATCTTTTTAACCACTGATCCCATCCTATCACCCATCAGCTTGTATTACATCTATTTTTGTTCAAGCTGCCACGCTAAAGCTACATACACACCCAGTACTACCAGCACTAAATGCTATTAATGGGGCAGGCTGCAACAATGGAGATTGTAATTTTGTAACTACTACGCATTTTTAATTGGGATATCTGTATTTGCCACCTAGTGTTTGAGTTTGCCGAGTTCACGTCTATTCCATTCAGCTGTAAACAGAAAGTCTAGATATTTGCTTCTTATATGAAAGCTAAAACAACGTTCTTACAGAATCACTAATTTCCAGGACTTGAGACTTTAAGTAAAATACCAAATATTGCATGGCTTCCAACTGACAATAGGACACTAATATGATTTGATCACAGTGTTACTGCAAATCAAAACCCTATCTTTTGATACTTTCCTTGTTCTTGGATTTAGAAAATCTACACAGAATGGCCTTAATCCAGACTTCCCATGTCACAGATCTACTAGAGCCTTAGTCCCTGCCTGCACCACTAAGGGCAACTGAAATGCACGTCATAGATTAAATATGTTCTTTCATCTGTAAGAGCAGACCTCTATCTTCTCCCCCCGCCTTTAAAGCGGTTTCACTTGTCTGTAGATAAACAAGGGCAGCAAGGGGTATTGGCAGTAGTACAGGTTTTAATGGGATGGGTTCAGGAAGGGGTTCACAGCCTTCATGTATGCAAAGGCTACAAGCAGGACGGCAGCTCCGCTGGACAGGCACGGCATAGTCCTTGCTGGCATGCACTTGCAGAAGGCATTCAGTCAACAATACCTTGGTCACTTCTTAGGTAACAGAAACATACCAAAACCAGAGTCTAAAGGGATTTTTTTTTTCTTTTAAAAGAATTGGTTGGCCCCCTCCCACTCCCTCCAGAATACGGCCACCACTCGCTGTCAGCAGGGCAAGAGCATTAGCATTGCTCAAGAACAGACATACTGGGATATGCTTGCATACAGTGTCTTCGTAGTATCAGATTTTTCTGGATTTACTCAGTTTTACACTCATGTTCTAAAGAAGACTACTTACCACTCCCATGAAAACATGGCTCTTGCAGTGTGGAAGAACCCTCCATTGACTCCAGCAGTGGCGTACCCACAGTATGTCTCCAGTTTAATTTTGCTAGTTTGATCTGGTTTATATCCCAAGAACGTTATCCCCTATGACCCTCTATTTATTTATTTTTAAACCAAACACATTAGGTGTATCACTGTTTCATCATCTGCTCTTACTGCCCCATTCCAGGAAGCCCCACTGCAGCAACAGTGGATATTTCAGTGGGACCTTATTCATCCCATATGCCAACAACAGCCCTCTGAATGGCTCTTGCTACCTGTCTGATTGTGAAGGAGTTAAAATCCTAATTTTTCTGTTGCATGGCACTTTAAAGATAAAACCCTTTTATTACAGCTTGGTTCAAACCCTCGGCTTGCGCCAGCGTTGCTCGGCAGAGCATTTCGTTTTCTCTTTACATCATATTTTAGCGACTGTTGTGTTTTATAAGATAAAATGATAAATGGCCTGACTTAAATGACCAGAGGGTATCTACTTTCCTGCTACTCTATTTAAAAGGTTTCTGTGAACATTTTACACACCTTATTGTGTGACTGTGGCTGTCTAATAGCAAAGGAAACAATAGCCTCTGATGTCCACAAAGGCAGGGCATACCACACAGGTGCCATGTTTTACAACACCACTATATCTTGTCATTCAGAAGTGCTCCCTGAACAAATTGCCTGTCATATTTAAAGATAAAATCTGACAGTGCCAGAGCTGACAAGTAGTCCTCAACCCTGACATACAACGCGGAGCTGAATTTTGCTAGATTCACTGTAGATGGATTTGTCTTTAGAGATTCACAGCAAAGCCAACTGCTGGCAGAGCAGCAAAAATTATTTCAAAACATTGCTAAGTGTCAGACTTTATTAAATGGTTGCTTTAAAAAAAAGGCGAAAAGCGTCTGTTAGCTTCAGAAAAGAACTGTACAGAAATGTTTTTACATATTTTACTTCTCTGTAAAATAACAATGTACAGTGTTTCTAAATAATAGATAATACTGCAGTACATTTCAGGAAATGTATTTTCATTACTCCTTAACACTGGGATATATTTACACTACAGGAGCCTGTATTCTTTTATCTTTTACCCCATGAGGCTCTGAAAGGGATGTACAGTAAATAAGAATTAAGAAGGAATGACATGGCCGTTTCAGTAATTACCGTACACTGCTCAGGTGGTTACTGGGGAAAGTCAGAGGGTTGCCTTGGGTAAGAAAACACTATTGCTTCAGTACTGTTTACCCCCAGCAATACTAAAGGGAATAGAGGATTTACGTTATAGAACTACTAAACACAAACGGCAGAGGCAGTGGCAGACTGGCAGAGGCAGGGCAGGTACTCTGGTACTCTGGTACTCTGGTACTCTGGCAGGTATGTTAAAATCCCAGCCTGTAGCTGTTTTCAAATCAGCCCCTTTTTGTTTTGTTTTGGGGTTCAGAGGGGGTAAAGAGCCACATACACATCCATCTGTTTATGCAGCTCTTTGTAACCATTTTGTGCCCACGTTAGATCCCTGTACATTTAAGCCCTTCCTTGGCTACAGAATGCAAACTTTTGCACGTGTAATCAGAGAGATTTTTCTCTTCCCGTTCGTTAGCCATTAATAAGGAGCTACATGTTTGCTCTCAAAGAAGAAAAAGCGTCCTAAAACATTATCTACAGTTCAACATGCCACGTTGTGTCAAATCATTTCACAAAGACAGCCCTGACGTTGAGATGTCTTTTCATACCTATTCCCGAGGTAAAGGGAACGTGCCAGCAACAACGCCCCGAGCGCTGCTGCCTGTCCGCCTGCCCGGCAGCCTCCGGCTCGGCACCGCACCCACCGCTCTGCTGCTGCCGTAACCGCGCGCTGTGCTTTAGGTTAAGGAAACGCTCAACCAGGGGGAAAACAGGAGAGGACACCGACGTACCTGAAGTCAGTAGGTATTACACAGAGTACGTTTAGAGGCAAGTCAGACTGCAGGACGTGAGTGGAGGAGAGAGGTGAGTCTAATCAGCAATCTCAAAAGACAGCTGTCACAGTAAGCCCAAAGAGCACACAGCTGACTTACGTTTCTTCAAGGAAAGGGACCCTCACCATGTAGCAGAGGCCAGCAGTGAGTGCAGGTTCCTATGCAAAAACAGGCAGAGAGACAAAGAGGGTAAAAGGGAGGACAGTGCCATCTCCCACACGGGGTGACAGCAGGGAAGCAAGAGCAACAGGGCTGCGGCCACGTTTCTGAAGAGTCTGTGGGGCCACCATGCAACTTGATCTTCTGACAAACGAGTGCTAATGTAGGAGTCTGCGCCAGGAGTATTAATGCAAGTCTCCTGGGTATCCAAAATGGATGACTGATGTCAGTTAAGCTAGGAGCGATGGCTGGAGAGCCTACTGTTACATCTTGCATGGAAAACCGGCGTGTGCAGAAGGCTGTGGGATTACAAAACTGAGAACTGGGTGGCCAGAGACAGGCAAGTTCTCAGCTACTGCCCACATCTCCAATTTATATTTCAGCCACTGACCTGCCATGGAAATCAGGCTTTGAATTCAAGAACAGTGGGTGAAAATTCCAGGATGCCTTGGACTTTCTGGGAATCAGTAACCTCAGAGGGGCAAGCAATCCAACCCTGCTTTTGCTCAGATATACGTGGGCTCTGGTGCTCTCTAGCTGATGGGATCTCCCTTCCCTGCCACTGAGGGCTATTGCCCAGGAATGGTGTTCTCCCTGCGCTGGTGAGTTGTGAGGCAGCTTTGCTTCTACCATGTGCATGGTCCATGCAACAGCACAGGGGGAAATAATACCTATGAGTGTGACAGTGATAAAGTTCAGGTGGAGATGGAGCCCACCGTCTCCACTACAACCACCTGGGCCCAGCCCTACCCCGGCCCCCCTGCTGAGACTTACACCATGGGACATGCTAAGCCCCAGTAAAGGACCGCTCAGGTGTGAATTCTAGTTGCAGTCCTAACTTGATTTTGGCAGCCCCTTCTGAGCGCCTCTTTTACTGTACATCTTGGCTGCCTCCCTGAACTTTAACCCCTGGGGTGGCTCTTGTGTTTTTCACCTGCTGGATAAAAATATCTGTTGCCATCACCAGCTGCACAAGAAGAAAATAACTCAGACTTTACCAAGGTGACCCACACAGGGACACTTCTCACCGTCTCCAACAGAAGAGCCACTTATGTGAGCTTCATATTCTCCCTCACAGAATTTTTCCGTAGCATGGACCTATCTACTAGTCACTACACTAAAAAAGCTCCCTGAGTACTCCATCATCCTGTTTCCTACAAAGCATGACTTTGCCTTAGGAATAGTGTTAGTAAAAGCTGTAATTGTCATTCTCCTGGGCTGCATCAAATCTTATTTAAGGATGGATCTCCTCTCAATTTCTCTTAGAGGCACTTTACCCGAGAGAGAACCAATCCATTATTGGAAGAAGATGTTCTGACCCCATTAGCTGGGCAGATGTGTGTTTGAACTACAGACCTCTGAGCATCCTCAATCCAAGATGAGCTAGCTCAGGCTACTGTGTCTAGAAGGGATGCATCCTCAGAGATCCCTTTGCATGCCGCTCTGTACCACATGGGCAAGTGCCAAATGCACACCGCAATGGGCAGCTGAGAGATCAGTATGCCCAAAAGGTGGTTGAAATGAGTGAACCTAAGGGTATGCAGATAAATAAAAAAATCCTGAGAAGTGTTACTTTGGACATACACTTTGTTTAAAAATCAGCATTGGAAAGAAATTCTGCATGATTTATAATTCCCATATTGGCATGTACTAAATTGGTGTGTAATATGGAATATTAGTGTGTAATATGGGATTTTTTTAAAAGACTGCTCTGTTCCCAGCTTGCTTCATGCATGTTTGATTCTGGCCCTCTGAGAATACCAGAAGCTGCATAATACAAGCGTTTGTAACCTTTATAAGTGGAAATGTAATAACTTAGTCTTAGTTAGTTAATTGTGGCCCTGACTCTAATGAAAGTGCTGTTGCCCAACAAGCTTTGCACTACATTGATTTTTCTTCTATCAGCTGGGCGTTCTGGTAAAAGAACAATAGATCTAATAATATCAGCAAAGCAAAGAAAGTAAGGAACAGTGAGCTCTTCAAAATAAGTAGGTCAAGCCACAATCAATTTCCAGATTTGAAATTATGTTTTTAAAATTTATGTTTAATACAAGACCTTGTTCTATGTCTATCAAGTCAAAGCTTGTACGGTTTAAAGTTCCTGAACGACTGCTTTATCAGGTAGCCCAGAGTTAGGCCCCAGAGGTTAAGCAATAAAAGAGAAGCAAAAACAACTTAACAGTTTCTGCAGCTAGTTGAACCCAGCAACAGCTCCTTAAACAGCTTTTACATTCCTACAGTTTGAAGTGCCATAAAGCCACAAGATACATTGAAAAGCTATGAATTTGCTAAGTAGGGTTTCACTTCCTCTTGTTATTAGAGGTCATTAAATTTATTAGACGTTAGTAAAATCCTTGTAAACAGAAAATATGAAGGCTCATAAAAGAGTGCTCTTTATTTTCACTCTAATAATTAAGATGCAACTAAGACTAGGATAATAACAGAAGCCTAATTTATTAAGTGCTGTTAGTTGCAAAATCTCAGTGATACTTATGCAACAAGTTTCACACATACCTGCTGAAATGAAATATAATTGTGCAAAGAGGATATCATATAGATTAGATGAAAACTTGCACATACGCCATCTTTAGTAGATAAGAAGATTCAGTTACAAACTCTAAAATTGTACTCTTCACTCACTGAAAAAGCAAGTATCCAGACCGATACAAACCTTCTCTACTTCTTTTCACCTATTTACAAGCTTATTGTGGTTCTTCTGTTTTGAGATGATGGTTCTTTAATTTGAATGATCTTGGAATAAAAAAACCCAACGCTTTAGAAAATGTTTAGTAAAAACCACTTCTAGTTATGACTGTATGACTGCAAAATAAAGACATTCTGGCTGACAGATAAATTGCACACCTGCAACTTCAGCAATATAACTTGAGACCTTTTAGTTGAGAAACAAAGTCTTATCACTGAAAGGAAAGGAGAATATCTCTTAGCTATAGCAGGGTGTATAACCTCTGTGAAACTCTTATTTGCGGGGTGATAACTGTATGTAACAGGGTGCTAGCGTCTTCATGATGAAAGGACAATTACAAGTCCCTCTCCTCAAAGAGAATTTAGGTTCTCGTGACAGATTTTCTATAGAAAGGATGGAATTAGGGTAAAATTCAAAATTCAACAAAGCAATGCATCCTGATTAGTCTCTGCCTCATTTAAGACAAGCTGCTCTTGAGCGCAGAGACTGGAAGAGTGCCTTAACCCCCCTAGAAGATGCCTACTCTTGAGTGAAGAGGAGTGACGTCTCCTTGTGCTTGTATCCCTCCAGAAAAGGCCCCCTGATCGTTGCATCTTTTTTTGAAAGGTCACTACTGCCATGTGTTTTACCCATTTTTATGAAAAGTTAAGGAACAGGAAAATCTAGGGAATCTTTGGCTCCAAGAGAACCAGAAAAAAAAGGAACAGCTTAAGGGACTCTAGATCCCAGGGGTGCTCATCTTGGTCTTTCTTAGCTACATGTAATATATGTTACAATGAATTGTGAGAAATGTTTCAGAATAATACTGGTTTCGCAAACAGGTCTCCATCCAGTTGCCTGTATACTGACTTTTGGTTAAATCAATTAAACTTTTTCTAAAGCCAAAGAAAGAATGTTCTAGGCTAAGAAATCAAATTTCTTACCTCTTGGATGCCTTGCTGACTCTCAGCTGGAGTATCCGTGAATAATGCTGTCAACTCTTTTTGGCTTGGAGACTCCATTCCACCCTGGCAGGGAATGACCTGGCCTCTGTTATTCATGCTTTCGTCACCTCTTGGGTGGAATCTAGTAATGCAGAATAACTTGGGCACACAGCCTTTGGCATTAAGGTAACTCCAAGTAATACAGAACACTGCAGTGCATCTCAGCCACATGGGCATGTGCACATCAGATCGTTCTGCTGTACTCTACAATGGCACTCTTCAGAGTATCAAGGGAAATTTGCAGTATTGGTCCTTGCCTTGCTCTTTGACCCGAATCTGGGGTAGCTTGGAATTTAGGCTATCCACAGTCCCGAGACGGAGACAACTGATGATAACTATTCCTTTGACACAGTAGGACCCTCCACAAAATCTGCTGTGAGTGGGAGATACAACTGTGAAATGAAGTTCCCTAGAAACAACAGACATCACACCACCTTTTACTCTATGTACAAGACACATTTCTTTGATATTGCCTTGTTTAACGTGACTGCATACGTTTTAAATTGCAAACTCTACTGCAACAAACATAGAACAAACAGTTTACAGACTCAAACAGGTTGATGCAGTGCTGGTAGGCACTGAGTTCCTACTACTCACATAATGTAAGAGTTTGTGTCAAATATGGGAAGTGTGAGGTTGCACAGCCAGAAGAATATCTTCTAAACCTAGTAGTAGAGCCATCAATTTTTGCTGAAGGAAACACTATTACAGGGGGTAGAAGACAGTCATGTCCATTTACGGTATGAGTCTTACCAAAGTAACAGAAATTAATCTGCCTTCCTTACTAGAAGATTTGCAATATAACCAGAATTTAATTCTATTAATTTAAAGAATAACAAATTCCCCATTATCTCTTTTATCTATTTACCTTTATTAAATTGTCAGCATAAGCAGATGAGGATAGCTATGCCACCTAACTTGGACTGGCAATACAGTTCAGGTAGAGAGAGATGCCCCACTGAAGAGTAGATTCAGAGCATCTTTGACTTTGCTGCTTTGAAGAGGCTTACCTCTCACTATTCAGCACATAGGAAGCTTACAGAAATTAGTTTTCTCATGTAGGCACCTGAAGTTAGATGGTGTGAAAAATACACTCCTCTTATTCCATGCACTGCAGCAGCAAGGTATTGAAGACAAGACCTAACACCTTCTGGAGGACAAATGATAGACAAACAGATTCTTTAAGGGGTTTATTTTATAAATGTCAGTAAATTAGCAAATACATAACACAAACTTAAATATCACCATATATCTTGCAGTGCTATATAAATAGTCCTTAATAAAAATTACATGTAGCAGTACCAAATAAGCAAGGAGCAAAAATATCCTAATAAATTGGTTTGAAAATAAATGTACTTGAGAGAATGCTATCCGATACATAGTTTTTAAGTTTTCTCACTTTAAAGTCATGTCAGCCTGACAAAGAACACAACTTGTTAATAACATTACTGTTAATACTGAGGCAAAAGGGAAAGAAAGGGCATCAGTGGATAAAAGAGAAAGAACAGCAATGAAAGAATTGTGGAATGCTTTGATAATGTTTGGGTAATAAATTATTAGGATGTTCATCAAAATAACTAGAAAAGTAGTGCTCTCAGTAAAGTGCTACCAGACTACTAAATAGGTACCAGACAAAAGCACTAACAGGTGCATAACCGGCATTCCAGTCTGTTGGAGCAATGCATCTTCACCTTGATAAACAGCACCCAAATACCCACAGGGTATTTTCTTAAGAGTCTCCTAGTACAGTTGTTATACCACCTTGTGGGGTGTGCAGTGGACATACTTAAAATAGAGCTAAAAGAGTGTGGATTGCATTATATTATATTATATACTGCATATCTGCATATTCTCTGTGGAATAATTTAATAGTTCCAATAAAATTTACCTTTCCCATTGAGAGCTCGGGGACTTGGAATGTAACTAGAAGATTCACTGGGAAGTTTAATCAAACATTCGGAGGCCTGAAAGATCTCTATTACATGAGACGTATTATTGTATGTTATGCAATTAAATAATATGTTAAATATGACATGAGGAGGACAGATCCCAACTCCACTTTCAGATATAGCTTTGGAGAAAAAAAGTTCTACGAGAGCATCTTTAATCTATAAACTGAGCCGATTAACTGGAAGTAATCAAGACATGCCAGCCATGGAGGGTTACGTATGTTCAGTTCCAGTGTTAGCCGTCAGAACACAGCTGCACTTTTGACCTCTGCCTCAGTTTCTTTGTGTAAAGCATCCTGAGATCTTAAGATAAAAGGACACTTTAAAATATTACTACAATTAGATGCTAAATTTTTCAGTGGGGCTTTTGAGCAAAGGACCTTGGAAAATTTCTTCCCATTCCATATATGTTACACCTTGATGGATACAATGAAATAGGAAAAAATGGAGGAAAAGCTTCTGAGAATATACAGGTGATTTCACTGCATTCGTTTTTTCCTTTTTTATGTAGACATTCATCTTCCACGAGAAAGCAAGCTTCTGAGGACATGCTGGATAGCAAAAAGCCCTAGTCATACATGCTTAGTTTCAAAGTTATGTTACTACTCAGAGAGAGAAATCAATGTATACTATATTAAAAACAATCATCACAGCCCTTTAAATGATTGGATAGTTTAGCTTTGAATGCAATTCAACCTAATAGAGGCTTTAATGGCTTTTGACAGATTGTTCCACTGATCAAGGGACATGTATGAAAATAACTGCCTACCAAGCCCTGATTTGATTTTAAGAAAAGAAAACTGAAGGTTAATGGTAAACAGAAGTTGATTGTTCACATTTTCACTGAAATAACTCTGACCTGTTCTTAGAAGCAGTGAAATAAAGGATAATGGGAATCCTATACACCTGACTTTTTACTTTAGCCTCTAATCAAGGGGACTAATCAAACCAAGATGTGTTGGCATGAAAGCAAGTATTTGACGATATGGAGGGGGAGGAGAACAACTTTTGTGACCAAATTCTGATTCATCATGGACAAGCACTGTAAAACCAGTGGAGTATTAGAGGATGTAAACCATAGCATAGTACGTCCTTTTCTATCATGTGAATTACGAATGCTGTCTCCAAAGCAACAAGAAGATAAACCATAGTTTTCATGTCACATGTGAAGTACTCGCACCCAGACATCAGCATTTTAATGTGATAATTTTATCAGTTATTTGTTGGCTTTCATTTGACATGTTATTCAGGCAGTTCTGCAGCCTTACTAAGTACAGTCTTTTTGCAATTGTATAGATTATCTTCTCTTGTTCAATGAATGCCCCCAGGCTAAGGTGAAAAGGACAGATGAATGTAAGTTAAGATGCAAGCCCAGCCACATTGAAGGCGATGAGTCTCAGTTTGGACTGGAAAGAGAAAAGAACAGCGGTTCTATTCAGGATTGCCTCTGCCCTTACAGGTGGGGTGAGGTGACGGCCAGAATCGGGCAGGTTGGGAGTCCTCAGAAACATTGAATGTTGGTGGTTTTCCCTGAACCTTTCATCACTACCTAACAGCTCCCACCTCTAATGCTAGATTAGCGTAGGGCTGAGCTTTTCACTCTGCTGTGGGGAGTGCAGTGGTTGTCTTTTTTCAGACGAGGAACCTCACTGCGAACAGCATTCTGTTCGTTTGTCTGACCCTTCCCCATAGCAGCTCACCATCCTGGTGGGATAGTTCAGAAGATGAGCGGCAGCAACTTGAATCTCAAAGGGGAAACAGATATTGAGTGGAGGTGCTCAGTCCATGGAGGTGTAGTAGGACAGAGGTGGAGGTTGAAGCTGGGGATCAGGGTTTCTCATGCCTGTTGCTACAGTGGAACAACCACTCTTCCCAACACTGTAACCTTGGTGCAAGACGACAGCGGTCAGCGCCTAGCAAAAAGCTGAGGACCAGCTGTTGGGGGCATGAGCAGGGTTAAGGAGCCAACATTAACTTTGCACCAGGTGGTAACAATTAAGGGAGAGATCCTGACCTGCACTGTACAAGTTACTGCTCAATGACTCCCATATGAGTTCAGTTAATAAAGTTGTGGCCTTGAGAAAGCACATCCCTTGAATCTCATGTGCACCTCACCTCATCTCTCTTCCCCTCCTCTCATCCCAGCTTAGACACCAGCTCCTGGGCTACTTTAATCTCTGTTATATTAGCCCAAATTCCATTGCATGACACAGGACTAGTGGAACGGCACTATTACAATAACTGAGAAAGGAGCAATGCCCGCTCTTAACACACTACAATATTTTAGCCATCTTTCATGACGGATTTTAGTATTCTTTTCATTTCTTTTTTTCCTGTTATGGCACTGGAATCCCTGAATCTGTCCCACAGCATTAAGAAGTCCAGCATGATTTTAAAGTGCATCTTGCATCATTACCAGTGAAACTAAAGTTATATGCGGATGATAATAAGACAACGGATTTGGATATTTATTATGTTGCATGTTACCCATCCTGGACAGTTTCCAGTCGGTGATTACTCATGGCATTCTTATTTACACTTTAGATAATCAGAATCTGCTGTAAAGCTCAGAGCATAAGCATGATGCCTTTAAAATCTACTGTATTGAGATTAATATTTTTTATTTACATAACCTTTTAAAAAGAACAAAGGACCTACAGGATAAAATATTTTCATATACGCAGATATGAATAAAGCGTTCTAAAAACATTTCTAATTACATTGCATAACACAGAAGTTTTCTATCAAATACTTAAAAACGGCCTTTACCTTTCATCCCCCACATTACAGAAACAATAAAAGTTTTTCATTTTCTGCCAACATTTTCTTTCTATCAGTGTAAAACCAACTCCGTATCAGATTTTTTAAAGAAAGCCCTTGCCTCGAGCATTTCATTTGTATTGGTTCCATGTTTAGTCAGTAGCTTTTGTAAAATTGATTAATATTGTCTAAAGGCAAGTGCAGACAGGCAAACAGATCTGTATCTTCTGTAATCCATTTAGGCTGACGCACACGTGCAAGTGAACTATTTTACTTTAATTCTTTCATGGCTGATGAAAAGTAAATGTAAGCAAAGTCGTGAACTTCACCATTTAAAACGAATCACTGAATCTAATGTTAGAAGCTAATTTATGCTCTCACCTCTTCCCTGAAAAAACCTGACCTTGGTCCTCATGCTTCTAGAGCATCCAGACTTGGCAAACAGTTGCTATACACAGAACATCCATTAGAGGCTGTGTCTTTCAGCTCATCCAAAATGGAAATGGATTATCTAATGCTGGAATACAAATGGATTGCTGAAGTATCATTGCAACATGAGCTAAATTATAGCTATTTGAATAAAATAAACTTCGAAGTATTTGTCTGCTTCTAGTATGTAATCCAAACACAGCAATAATTTACACTTGATCCCTCAGGTTTTTTATAGATATTTACCTTTATCCGTGTTCTCCTTTTGGGGTACCCTTTGGCATTACTACATGCATCCAACAGTTCCATCAACCTTACTCATGTCTTTGCTATCAACTCCTGTGGGCTTTGGAGATATGAAATCTTCTTATACTTCTGTATTTCAACTGAACTCAATCGAGTCACACTGATTCAGATGATGTGAGACTGGAATGCAACACAGAGCATTAATCCTCTTCAACCACTTGATTATTGGTATTTTGCGAGTGAATCTTAGGTCTTATCCATTCTAAAGGTGTTCATTTGTCTATGTCATTGCCATCCATGGCTTAAATGAGTGCTATCTGATTGCACTGAGGCTAGTACTAGTTCAGCTAATTCACTAGCTTAAATCTTCAGCATAGACAAGACCTAGATTCATGTATTTTTAAAAATTCTATTATTGCTGCCAGCAGTCTCCTAATACAAGAAAAAACCCAGTGTTTCATTTTCACTACTGCTGGAAATAATTATTTGCCAATCATTTTTTAATAGCTATGCCTCCACTTCAGCTACAAACTACAACATTGATGTGCCTTCTCAACCCTTATGGCTGTCAGATTCATTTCAATACTGTGAGCCCCATGGTTTCTAGCAGCGTTTAATTAAACACAAAATAATCATAAAGTAACAGCATAAACAAACAATCCCCTCAAATGCTGTGTTAACAGTGTTACATCATTAGCTTGTTTGAATTCATCTTGCTCATTTCCAAAGTAATATCTGTTTCTGTGAGAACTGCCTTTTCAAAAGCAGAATTCCCACATCTTCAGCTAGCTTTTCTCTAAGTGATCTCCAAAGTAAACAGTATTTAGTGTGGCATTAATCCAAATATATACCATTTGCCCACTGGTAAAGCCAACTTTAGCTAGCGAAGGAAAGAAAAAGCTATGCCCATAACAGTATTTCAAAATGTTAAGAAATCTGTGGCACAAGAGACAATAGATAAATGTACGGATCAAGGTTATAATACAATCAAACCTACTTTAAATAATAATTTATTCTTCAGACAGTCTTTGCATTCTACAGGATGGCTAACAGTTTTTGCAGAACTACAATGAAAATGCTTGATGCAGGTCTTTATACTTTTACTGGCATAGCTATGTCAAAGGTGGTAAGAGGTACAATCTCTACTTGATATAATTGTCCTGGCAAAAGCTGTTAGGTGTGGACACAGTTTTATACCACTAAAACTGAATTTTTGCTGGCACAGCTTCTTTAGCTCCAGGGAGGTCTGGCATATGTTACGCTGTCAAAAGTACAGTTTTCGGCAGCGCAAGCCTCATCCGCACACAGAGCGCTTTGCCAATACAGTATACTGGTATGCTCTGGGTAAGCCTGGCCTCAACAGTGATTTTAAACAGAAGATTAACACAGGAGGCGTATTCATTTCCTGGTGGCAACGTCAAGCTCTGAGTCTTACTGGTTTCTTTTGTAGTGGTAATACAGACTGAGTGCTGTTTCACCATAATATGATTTTCTTCTGCTTTTTATGGCAAAGGAAAAGGTGTACACCAGCTCAAGTTAAAATAGCAACTTAACCAAATGAAAAATCTCTCTCTCATTCAGCAGTGCCTTGTATCGTCCAACACAGAATTGTTCTTTTTATAGCATGTTACTAGAAAACAGATCACAAACAGCTTCATTTCTCATAGTCTTCTGGTTTTGTTCTCATAGATCTCACTAGATCAACACAGATGCTGCAATGCCCAGTATCACACAACCTAAATCTAATCTGTCAGTGGACCTGACACCCCAAATGGAAACCCTTAGGTCCATCAGCTCTTTAGACAATGCATGGGGAAACCTGGCCTCAGAATAGAATTCACAACATGCAGAAACAAAGTAATGGTTAGGAACCAAATTCTGAGTTCCAGGGAGCCCAGGAGGTGTAGATTCACGTCTGTGCTGGTTTTGGCTGGGGTAGAGATAATTTTCTTTATAGTAGCTAGGGCTATGGGGCTCTGTTTTGGATTTGTGCTGGAAACAGTGTTGATAACAGAGGGATGTTTTCGTTACTGCTGAGCAGTGCTTACACAGAGTCGAGGCCTCTTCTGCTCCTCACCCCACCCCACCAGCGAGCAGGCTGGGGGGGCACAAGAAGCTGGGAGGGGACACAGCCGGGACAGCTGACCCCAAATGACCCAAGGCATATCCCACACCATATGACATCATGCTCAGCATGTAAAGCTGGGGGAAGAAGGAGGAAGGGGGGGACGTTGGGAGCGATGGTGTTTGTCTTCCCAAGTCACTGTCACACGTGATGTAGCCCTGCTTTCCTGGAGATGGCTGAACACCTGCCTGCCCATGGGAAGGAGTGAATGAATTCCTTGTTTTGCTTTGCTTGTGTGCGTGGCTTTTGCTTTACCTATTGAACTGTCTTTATCTCAACCCACGAGTTTTCTCACTTTTACCCTTCCGATTCTTTCCCCCATCCCACCCGGGGGGAGTGAGCGAGCGGCTGTGTGGGGCCTTAGTTGCCGGCTGGGGTTAAACCACGACAACATCGGAAATCTCTCCCAGTACTACTTAATTGCCATGATGAAAAACAGCAAGAAGGTCTTGGGATCTATGTCAGGATGCTCCTCCAGAGTTCCTCATCTGAAAAAATGCTCTAACGAGGAGCCATTGCATAAAGAACTTTCTCCACCATCTCCTGCACCTCTGTCTATGTTAGTGGATGAAGAAGTCACAGCTCTATTCTGAAGATATCCAGCAGGCTCACCCCACGCTGGCCTCTCATTAGGATGCCCAGATCATGGATTCTGCTTTGTCACAGGTGTGAGCTACGCCTTGTGTTGCTCAAACCTGCCAAGCCAGAGGCAGTTCTAGGCACTCAGGGAAGCTGAAATTTAGATGCCAAGGGAACTTGTGGAAACAAAGATATTCACAGGCTGTAGGGTCAATGGGAATTAGAGTGGAGGAGGAAAGGACTGAGGCTGGTGTTCTGGACTTCAGGTCTTAAAAGCCACCTGTTTCCACAGATCTGGGGCCTGGTCTTTTTTTTTTTTTAATGAGACAGTAACTAAGGTATTGTGTGAAGACCGGTAAAATCTGCATTGACGCATAAAATAACACATGATCAAGGAATCATAAAGCTGAAAAGATTTATGTTAAACTAAAAGGCTTCTCTCCAAATGACGAGCATCAATAATTCTAGGCTGGAAGGTCACTTGTTATTCTACCCACTGAACAAGATTTTGTAGATTAGCAATTACTTCTTCAAGATCATATGGCAGAGGCATATTACATTCATCATCTGTCCAGAAGGGATGGCATTCTGGTTTCTGGTCTTCTGGCAAGCTCTCTGCCGCTTCTGACTGGCATCTGAAAAGAAAGGTAAGCAGATGAACTACTTAAGTAAAACTGTATCAAGAAACCGAATACTCAGCGAGGACGCATTTGTGCATTAATTTAAAGAGAAAGATGATGATAAAAAAGAAATACCACATCTTCTGACCAAATGGATTGTTCATTTCCAGTGAAGTTCATTTCTGTTGTAGGCTTTGTATTTTCTATAGGGATTTCTCAAAAAGCCAATCACAGAGAAAACTCAGTTAGCGTACCTTTATATGGTGAATTATTTTTTCATTATCTCAGCTGTTATTTAAAGTATGTGATTAAACCATTATCAGATTTAAATGTTTGCCAGTTTCCAATGTATTACTAGATTATTGAGAAAGATTAAACTGAATTTACTGCATTAAGGTCAGGGGGGATAGATTAAACAATATTAAAGAAGCCGGACTAGCTTTGTAGATTCTGGAGATTTACAAGTGTATCAACCTGCTTAGCTCTGAAAAAGGCAATATAAAAAGAGAAAATTCTATAAAGATAAATGGAAATGGAGGTTAATAACAACTTCCAATGATGAATAGGTGGGCAAAACTTCAATAAAATTAAATTAAGAGGTTAGTGTATGTTAGTCCCCAGAGAAAATGTTTAAATTACAGTGTTTTTTATTAAATGGATTATTCATCAATACTAGTGAAGTCTAATTATAATATTCAACTGAACTGCAGCCTGCAGAGGAAAGTTTTGTAAGTGGCAACCATCACATCTCTTAAGATTAGGCTGTAATACAGCATGCTGCATCAAAAAAATTGTCACAGTTTAAGGGGGATTTCTTCCTCTCTCTTTTCCGCTCCCCTCAAACAATTTGCATGTTGCTGATTACTTAGTTAATGTTTGCAATGGGGCAAGACAAAGAAAAATGCTAAGCATTACTATAATTTTGGTATATACTGCAGGTCTACGTAGTTCTTCGAAGAGACAACAAGCAAATTGTAGAAATACACTTTTATCTCTTGCAAGACATTTTTAAAAATTCATGTTCTATAAAGCACATAATTGTAACAATTTTAAAGTTGTTTCAAAAGTATATGCGTCTTTCATCTCTGTAAAATGAACTCTAAAAATATTGACACATGCAACTTCCTTGTCTACACCGTCAGCCTTCTGGAAGAGACTGTTTCCAAATGAAAGATGTCGTCTTCTCTTGGGAATTATTAATGGCAGTGTAATCCCCATGAGAAAACATACTTCAGCTTTACACCCATGTTGGTGTGTGGTTAATTGCCGCACCAGCATCCTGGGCACTCAATCCATCGTACATTACACTACAAGGACAGTATTAACACATAACATTCCAATATATCTTCAGCTCTCCACATCAGCCCCTGATAATAGCATCTGTTAACATGCACTAAGTACTATTATGTAGCACATCACTTCATAAATAATAAGATTAGCCGACCTCAGGGCCCTGGGAAGAGTAATGTGTTTAAATGTTCTCATTATTTATTTAAAACAAGAATTAAAGGAACAGAAGCTACTTGTGACAATCCTCTTAGCATAAATATTAAACTGTTTGCATTGATAAGCTGCACTGTACAGAATAACAGAGGATTTGTTTTGCCGGCTGCTTTATAATAGTTGTTAGAGCAAATGCAGTTTAGTGTATGAGTTCTGAGAGGTACTTAACTGATTGTGCCATCATGTTCTGAAGACATTTTCCAAATTATACAAAGGAACAGGAGGAAATTAATATGCAGGGGAAGCTGAAACTAATTACAGCATAACTCTATAAGGCTTTTAAAATCTTGCTTTATTTTCTGTCTTGGCACAAAATAATACGCTCAATTTGCTGGGTAGTATAAGATATTCCAGGCTAAGCATTTCCATCTAAAAGTGGATAAATTAACCATGTAGAGATTGTTGCAGATGACAAATCAAGAAGCTCAGCCGGTAAATACTACAGGCATGTTATGTGGTCTGCAAAACTCAGCTTATAATAATAAACATTCTCTCTCTCACACATCTCCTATTAACAACACAGTTTTCACTGAGAGGAAAAACATACCAACTTTTAGCTTCTTCACCATTTCAGAGCCCTTTTTTTTTACCTTTCATGTCTCTTTTTTCCCTTGCTCTCTCACACAAATGGCTTGACCAGCTTTTCCCTCACATTTGGGGTTTGGACGTTTGTGTTGCTGTAAATGTGGCAGCAGTCACAGCGATGTTGTGACTGGACAGCCCATAAGCAGCTGTTCTAGTTGCAACTTTCCCTTCTCTCTTTTTCTTACCAGCAGAGCCATCTCTGAAAGGTCACCCCACAACTCAGCATGTGCCTTAACTTCCAGGCAATCATGCACTTGGGAAATTTTAGCCGTATCATATTGCACGTGAGGGATTAGAGGAGTGGAAGTGTGTCAGGTCCTCGGGCTTCCTGTGCAAGTCTGATACAGAAATGCAAAAGCATAAAAAAGGGGAAAGCAGTGCCATAATATTCCAAGTTCTGCAATCCCATAGCTCCTTTGTCTTTCTGTCCAGGATTTCTATTGCTTTGCCTTATATCACTAGCAAGAACAGCAGTGAACGCTACATTTTTACCTTTTGAGAGTCACCTGTTTTGACCAAAATTACAATCCCTGTGCCGGATCCGCTGACATCAAAGTCAACTCAAGTTGCTCATATTTAAAGATATGGGGCTGGGTTCTAAGCAGTCATCGCTGCACCTGGCAGTTCATTAAGCAATTCACCCGAATGGCATCCACAAGCTTGAACGCAGTCATCCTAATACGTGCTTTCTGACTCAGAGTTAGGGTGCAGGAACAGTCCTTTCCAGATGAGTATATTACTATTGATTTTAATAAATTTCTGCGGGAGAAATTGCTCCTACAATGGTCTTTAATTTGTAGGAGAGTAACAGACCTGAAGATCCTGCAAAAGGATAGCAACATTTTTAACTGAAGCAGAACAATCAAAGGCACTTAAATAATTGCACAGAATTATTTCAAATTCCTTTGTATCTGGGAAAAGATAGCTAACATAAGTTAGTAATGATTACTCAGGATAAACAGAAATTCTATCTTTTCCCAGATACAAAAGAATTTATGAGGCTCCATGTGGGAAACGCTGCAAACATCGCAGTATGGTGGTAGTGGGAAAGTACCAAGATTTATAATATTATAAGTTAATTAAAATACTATATATCAATTAAAAATTGTTATTTGAGTTAATAAAGTCAAATCTCCAAAAGAGAGTAGATCTAATCTGTGTATATTATGCACAAAATGTGTTAAGAGTGGAAATAACACATGCTCTGAGATACAGAACAGATGCCAAATCAAGAGGCATCTTTCATACCTTATTTGCAGCAGGAGAACAGAAAAACTGCCATGATGTATTTCAGAGCAATTTAGCTCCAACACCTGATAATACATGTTCACCAACGTATTAAAGAAAGGATGATTTGTCTAAAGACGTGCAGAATGCACAAAACTCCATGGTCCCTACTTTCTTGCTAAAACAATCAAGACCTGTGCCAGTTTCAATTAGAAAAGCCCATTTTTAAGGAACAATTAGTTACTGTTGCAGTGCACATTCTCACTACCTCTCCCCCGTAAGCTCCACAGATTTTTGACCCCCCTTTTTGTCTGCTTTTGCCAAATGGACATTGCTCATTAATATTTACCAACAGCTGAATATAAATATAAGTTCGACTAAGTCATGACAAACATTTGTATGACTGTATGACTATTTGTATGACACTTTCCCTTGGAAGGTGGCTAATTTCACCATGGGCAGGTGTACGTTCACTGAGACAGACAGTTGCCTGGTTATGGTCCCCGGGGCTGCACTGACATTTTGATGACCAGGGTGTCAGCTACATTAGAGGACACTGATCACGATGCTAAAATTAACCAAGCTAGCTAAAGTGTGTGTTAATTATGAGTATGCAAGCAGTCAATAAAAGGTTAATGCAAAAGTCAAAGGATAAATTTATTTCAGTATTGCATCACTCTACTGACTAAATGACTAACATTATGCTTTGTTTTTAATCGATATATTTTACAGTAATGCGTGAGCCATTGATCTGAAAAACAGTCGTCTTTCTAACAGTTAAGTTTTGCAACTATTAAGTATCAAGTATCAATATACTTAAAACACCCTCTTTTCAGAGCAGATACTTTTTTGTTCCGTTGTCAGGAACAGGCATGCATATAAGCCAGGAGGCGGCCTCGGGTTCTGCTGATTAATGTGATTAATGCAAATAAGAATTATTACCTAGGAACCTAAATAAGGTCCTGTGAATCAGGGGCCCTGGATTCCATTGCACTGTTTGTCTACTCCACAGAAGTGTAGTCAAATCGGATCAATAGGGGTCAATTTGTGGCTCAGACTGCACAGGCGTGTTAGGAGTGAGGAGTTGATATGAATAGTCCAGTTTCCTAGATGGTACTAATTTAGCTGCCTATGCCTGGCAGTTCAAAGACCAATGGAGATCACATGGAAATTCATAAGGTAAGTCAAGGAACATGGGTCTGGCCATCTTCCCCAGGTACTGATATGGTCAGAAAGGGAGGATGGGATATTTGCTCTGCATGTACAAAAGTACACACTCACCCTACGTGCTTACTCCAGCATTCCTGAAATTATTATGTTTTATATGGGAGTTATTTCCTCCCTCCATTCACGCGAGAATAAAGGTGTTACTGAGCTGTTATTCAGAACTTCAGAATATCTTTTAAAACAATGGCGCAGGTAAAAACAGCGTTCGGATCACCCTACTGAGACAAATGCATTCATTAAACCCATACTGACATGGGTTAAAATAATACAACACTACTAACATGGATGCTGTTCTGAGTAAGAGTAACAGCAGTATCTTATTTAGACAGCATCTTCCGTTCTTAAGATTCACAATGACTTTGCAAATTCGTGTCTGATCAAATACAGGTTACTACTGTTCCAACACAGAGCTCTGCTGTGTGAACACAAATCCTAACAGTACAGGTACCTGGTACATAGAGCTTTGCTTGCAGGTTTGGATTTTTTCATCCTTGTCCTTCAAACCTTTCCTCTGCCTGGAAATTATTATGCAAACTACATGTAGCTACTCTAATCTCAGTGTTAGGATTATCCCATGTCATTTCAAGCTGACATTCTTAGTTGCCAGAGCATATACAAGAGAATAGAGCGCGTTCTCAGCTATCTGAATTGTTATGCAAAGCACAGAGAAAATATGAGATTACATACGTGAGAACAATTACTCAAACAAGTTAACCTTGATTTTTCTTTTTTCTAAATAGTGTATCTCATTGACAGGTATGATAAATTTACTTCTGCTGCCAAATGCATCACAATTAAAACCTGATACCGCTTAAGTCAAAGTTGAAACTTCCAGTGATTTCAACAAGGCCAAGATTTCAATCCAAATGCTTTTCCAGAAACCTTTCACAATAGACATGAGCTAGTAAGCATAATAATAAAACCATCCAAAAGAAACTATGGAAGGAATGAGATAGGCTGAATACAGTTTCTCAAAGTGAAATTTAGCAAGGGATACTCAATTTAAATTTTTTATCCATTTACAACTGTGGTTAAATTATTGGCATTGTAAGCCAGCTAATACAATGTGGAGTAACAAGATGTGATGTTCTGTAACTTCAAAGTTGCCACAGAAAGAAAAAATACCTGTTTTATCAAACTGAACTGCTCAGTAAAGCACAGAAAAACTCTAAAGTAAAAACTCAAATTGATGCTGTAAATACATATTCTCCTTCACCTTTGGACATGCATAGGATATTGGGATAAAGTCCCTAAAAAGGACTGAAAAAGTCACCCCTATTATTTGAAGAACTGAACTTTTGTTTATCTTCATGAAAAATTTAAACGTGGACGGGATAAATGTAATTCATGATAAAATGGAATGGGGGTGAAGAATCGAAAGCAGCTGCTTTCCAGTTGGGTGCCATTCCAGCATTAGCAATTTCAGAAATTACAATATGCCTATTTTAAGTTTTCTTCTACTCCAGGCACCTGTTTGGTCACAGTAGCTGGTAACAAGTGAAAATTTCCAACCACTGATTAAGGTAGACTGCTGAGAACAATTTTACATCTAGATCTATTTGTCAGCATGTCCATTACATGCCAGTGGTGACGAACGGGACATTTTCCCAGCTGACCAGATAGGAGCTGCTGACCTCTGGCATCAGTCACCGGAGGGGGCACCCGAAGCCTGCATTGCTCCTACCTGGCCACATGGAACAACACGGGGGTCAAATGGCGAGGGTGATTATATATGTCGTATCTCAGGCAACCCCGCTAGAGCTTTAGCGTACCCAGAGTCGAATTCCAGAGCTCAGCGCAAAGCTGAGACAACCGTAGAAACGTATAAAACAAAAGGTGCATGGTTTCACAGGGGTATAAGGTAGCTGTCCTTGCCATTTGGGAGAATGGACACGTTGTTCTCAAAGAACAATGAAAACAAACACAGCTGAAGAAATGGCAACTCTTCCACCGGGAGCAAAACGTGCAACAGCCATTATGTCACTGGTGCCCTCATCCTGCATGGACAGAGCTCCAGCCTGGATCAGCTATATCAGAGGGAAACCACTCCTAGCTGTCCCAGGAGTACTTTTTCTGGAGACCAAATCCAAGACATGAGATTTACATAGGGAGCTGGAGCTAAACTTGCTTATAGTTAAAGAATGTTGAAATCTTGACTTCTGGTTTGGCTTATTTTAGAGGAAATAATGTATACAAAATCAGTATTTCACCTGGAACTTCACCAAAATTGAAGGGTGTTTGGAAAATGGAGGTTAGTTAATGCCCCATCATGACACAGGGTTAGGGTGGAATGTTTTCTGATCTCTGTTTCAACTCTGTAAAACATCATCAAGCCAATAATTTACAAATCCTTCACTTGGTATTATGATTAACTTTCATAAATTGTATCCTAAAAACTGTTTACTGAAAAAACAAAGGGTGGAGAAAATATAAATATATTGAAATATAACAATACGAAAGATGTTTTCTTCACATGCCTGTAAAGGCTTTGTCTTCATCAACAACAAAATTCTATTTTTTCAGGCCAAAACTGGAATTTTGAAAGTTATTGAGTTCACTCTAAACCTTAAACCAAAGATTTGCTTAGCTTTTTTAATTAACCAATCAGAAAGTTGTCAACCTTGGCAGCGAGTATTTCTTTCAGTTGTTCCATGCTTGTCCCTACTGTGACTCTGCACAACTAAAACCTTCCCAGGTTTACTCTGCCTTTTAAGAACAAAACAAATTACATCAATATTTGACTTTGCAAACCAGATTTCAGAAGTACTGGTCCCAAATAGGCAGTGAAATGAAGTGGCCAGATGGAAAGAGAGCAGTGCTTCGTTCTTTTGAACAGCTAATCCCCAGTGTATTCCCAAGGAGTCTGTCCCATTTACATTAAGTCACTGCTGATGTTCTTTCATGTGCTGTAACTAGAGTGTGCCCAGCCATAAGTAATGGCTGAGACCAGGACCGCATTTATAGAAGGGACAAAATGAGTTTGTTTCCAGATAAGAAACTTGACAAGAGAATGCCAGATTTAGGAAGGGATGGAGGCAATATCAGTTAAATTTTAATCCAAGAAAAAAAAAAAGTATCAGCTGCACAAATATGCAAGTAGAAATACACACGATGGCATGTTAGAAGATCTTTCCTGTCTGCGTCTTTCGAAAGTTGATAATGACTTGTGCCACTGATGCATTTGGCCCTTACTACAGAACCAAAGTTTGCAGTCACTGACCCAAGAGCTTTATGCCTCCAAAGTCAGCCAACTTAAATTGTCAATACCCTCCAAATGTTGAAATACCAGCAACCAAAGCACTGGTGGAGCCCAACTGCAAAGAGTTTTCAAATGGTGCACTGTGTTTCACATGTATTTGTAGAAATACATGAAAAACTCACAAAACTATTTTTAAAGAATGTTTTGCATTGCCTTAACTGTAGACAAAATAAATTTTCAATGTTTTTTTGGCTACAATATTAATTATAATCTGTAAAAATATACTTCAGTCTTTCTAAACTATTTAGCTGACAAACGAGGGGAAAGGATAAAGATTTGCTGCACAGTATCTTCAGCTACAGCGTGGGGATTGTAAAACAAAGCCCCAAAACCTCAGAAACATTCCAGCTCTGTGTGGAAAGAATGGAAGAAAAGAGGACACAAGAAGCTCCTTTCTCCGATATATTCATTGCTACTGTGGGTGAATCAAAAAACAGAAATCTACCCAAAAGATACTTCTGATGAGATTATCAATGACCTTCCTCACCACTCCACCAACTCCACCCTACCAAAGGGGAATACCTAGTAGACGGCACTGCAGCAACTGTAATGCCAGCGAGAAGAGTGCTGGCGTCGGACGCGTGATGTGAACTTGACTCCCCCAGACAGAGCTCTTCCTCTCCTTTGTGGCCTCTGTCCAACAGACCTAGAAACTGTCCATGAGAAAATCAGCGCGCCTCCTATTCCCACAAGAGAACGGCTGTGTGGGGCAGCCTCCATTCCATGTTTGTTTAATTTTTTAATTAAGAAACATCACTACTGTCTATAAAGTGTAGGGGGTAGAAAAATCCCCCAGAGAAACACTGAATAAATAACACGGCATTTGCTGAAAGATGAAGTTTAATCCAATTTAACCTATAGGTCTACAAATTGTTCCCCTTCAGCCCTGTTTCTCAGATGCTTTTGCTTCCTGTTTTTAGAATAATATGTATACAAGCAATGTATCCTGACTGTATGAGAAGCACGTTTATACATATTTGTATACCCACCCCTTCATACCAATACTTGCAAAAAATCCCATCAGTCCAAAAAAGACAGCATTTAGGAGGAAATTTTCAGCACCACAGACATGGATTTAGTTATATACTTTTCATGATCAGCAATGGGATGTGAGTTATTCCCTCTGTGCTGAGAATATTTGGCTTTGACTTCAAACAATGTAGAAATGTATCAACCTCAATATAATTTATGTTCTCTCAAAAGAAACCTAAAATGCCCTAAGCCTTTGCCGAGGCATCTGATGTGCCAGTCCCCTCTGTTGCACTGTATGATCGGCTGTTTTGTTTCACTTGCCATCCTTGCTTTCCTATGATTTTTTCAGACAAACAAAATGTCTGCTATACGCTGAGTATAAACACAGCTGACTTGTTTTCCCCAAAGTACTGATTTTATGCACTTTTAAAATAACTATTCTCATTCTGTTTGCATAATCAGCTGGGGCATTGTTCCTCTACATTTGCAGAAACACAGATGGAATTGCTGATTTGGAGCCTTTGGAGAGATTTTACAGTATTCTCCAGAATCTAAGCTTCTATTAAAATAAGGTTTCAAGCACTTCTGGTTGTGAAGATAGCCTGGACAATGTAAATTGATGCATGGTTATCTTGTTGAGTCCACAACCAGACAGACAGACACAATAGCACCAAGGGAGCTGTGAACTTCCCCCACTTATTTTATTGGGTGTTTACTTGGGGCCAGATGCTCCCCTCCGCTGTGCAGAACGGCGTTGAATGACTGAGAAAAAGAGAGGAAAAGGAAATGGAAATAAAAACCAACAAAGAGGAGAAAAGGAAATCTCCACAGGCTGCTTCCCAGGGGGTTACAGATGCCCTCCCTTGCCAGTATTAGACTGCTGGAAGATTTGGGGCTGAGCCATGCATATGGCACATTTTTCGAACAACATCGTATATTCCACAAGAATGCCACCTGAAAAGTTAATGATGCTTCCAGCATCGTTTACTGTTCCACTTTATCTTTTGTACTCCTTTTATGTGGATATCATATAGGCAAGGAAAAATGTAAACATAGGGTGGTTTTAGATGACACTGCAGGAGGATGGCCCGGCCATTTAATGCCCCCTCATTTAAACTGAGCAATCCCATTTTCCACAGAACTTCAGGGTTTGCAGGCTCTGCCCTTCCGCAAGAAAGCTAAAACATTTTCCCGTTGAGTACGCATTTTTCCACAGGACAACTTTTCTCGTTAATAAAAATCAACTGCTGTATGACAAATCCCTATTCGTTATATGTGGAAAGTAAAATCAAAAGAAACATGACTGAATGCAACTAACACTAACCATATTACCTGATCCTTAAATCAGACTGGACAGAAGCGGGCTGTATCTTTTCAGCATCAAAGCTATGTAATCCTTTCAGCCCGAAGTGCTTCCTGCGTCACTCCTGCAAGCTGCTAATACAACCCCTCCTCAAAATCCCACAACTTCCGTCAGGACCAAAGCAAGGGTGACACAGAAGGGGCAGCGCTCGGGAGCAGAACGGAACCGCAGACCTTAGATATCTGTAGTAACTACTGTGCAAGAAGGGCTCCGCATATGATTTTACATGGAACGGTCCTCTGTTGATGTAAGTTTATTAAGGAGAGTGACACCAAACGGAGATCCTGCCTCAGGAACCACGTTGTCTAGCTGCTCTCAGACTCTCCCTAAAATGCAGCTCTCACTGGCTTTGGTCCATTTCAGTGAATTTGCATGTTTCATTAGCCAAAAGGAAACTATGATAGACTGATAGCAAGCACCATATGGGAAAGCCAAACAACCACGAGACTAACTCTATTTGCAGACTGAAATTAAGATCTTGCTTATCGCTATAACTTGTGACATAAATACGTATGTGTATGTATATACATCTCTCTCTGTATACACAGATACATAAATACGCGCACACATATATAGGAGGAGCTTACACCACATTTTCTATCAAGAGATATGGCCTTGAACTCCTATGTGGCTTAGGGAATAAAAGAAAATACGGTTTATTGTGCTGCAGAACTACATTGTCTTCCCTGTGTTGTGCACCTCAGCTGTAGCCTGCAACCAGAATGTTTATAACATATATTGGAACTAATACTATAAGAGCAATGCAATCCTATGGACTAAAACACAGTTTCCTTTAGGTCAACATGAGGTCAGACAGAAGCAGGAGGGAACAAATCATAGGGAAATGAGAAAACAGATACAAGAAAGGCAGAGAGGCTTAAAAAGAGGAAAAAGAAGTTTAGGAATAAAAAAAGAAAGCCTCATGTAACTAACGACATTTCAAACACTGCAGAATTTCTCTATGGTTGCTGCTTTATTCAGTGATATTTTATGGATAAATCACTATAAAAATATATCACCAAAAAAATTCCAGTGCTGGCAGAGAAATAGACTTGATGTCCCAGGAAATGCTACAGTACATCCAGGCACAAATAAAAATCATATGGCAACAATATGCTCAATATGCTTCTTCTCTACTTCTCTAAGTGGAGTAAAACTTTCTGATTACCAAACAAGACCTCAGATTTTTTTCTATTTACCCTTTGCATTTCAAATAACTGAAAACATTATATAGAGATGTTAAATATCCTCTTCTACTTTAATTTGTAAATAATTACCATTGCCCAAATACAACGTGAATAAATGCATTTCTTTACTTATTTTCAACTGCATTAAGGGAAGAAATTCTGTGTGAAAGTTCAGCATCACTATACCTCAAAATTTTGCAATTAATGTAATTCTGCAATATTTTTAATACCAACTAAAATTCCAGTACAGACTGAATGATGATTTAAAGTTATTAGACAGGAATGCACTTTCCTTTATGGAATATGATGGCGTTCAATCAATTTAAACACACGATAAACTACATGCATCTGATCCTGCCCTACTTTCACAGACATTACTTCCATGAGTGCTTAAAAATAGCACAAGATCCCCACCTATAACATTCTATCACTGGACTTGAATTCTCTCAGCACCATGAAGACTTATTCACCCAGGTGAGTACCAAAATACTACTAGCAGGTAAAACCTAAAACGTCTATTGCAACAGATGCATATAGCTCTTCATATTATTTTCCATGGTGTAAAGAATCTTTCTGACTGCGATATCAATGACTTTAAACCACAGACTAAGAGTTTAGACCTTTCGGTGGTGCCAACTCGCTTGTTTTATATGCTATGATATATAGTCCTGGCTTTGAGCTATCTCTCACTACTGATGCTTTTGATGCTTTGTTCTCTTTTCACTTTAGGATGGAAAATAACAAATAATGCTGAGTTCTCTTCTTACTCTTGAATTCTTCTGATGTCTATCTTCAGAACTCTTCTAACATCCAATTTATGTCATTCTTTTTCTTTCTTATGCTGTGAATTTGAAACGAAAGAAGGTAACATAATATCATAAGATCTACAGACGACTGAAATGGCCTTCGGAGTAAACTTCAGAGTTATTCGCAGAACTATCTTGCCTCAATAGAAAGTAAAAAATTGCTTTTCAATAGATAATGCAACTACTCTTGAAATTCTTGGATTAAGTTATTGCCATAGGGAACACTCTAATGATAATAAAGTATATGGTGCCAATGCCTTAAGAGCAGTTCAGATGGGTTATTTTGTTAGTATTTGCAAGGCACAATTCAAATTCATTCTCAAACATTTACGTGCTTTCTCTTGACTAATTCTTTATTATAAAATGGCTACAAAACCTGAAGTTTGTTAATCAGAGAAGCTGACATCTGCTGTGCTAATTGACCTGCAATGCTACTCTCATGTTATTCTGTCATATAATTCCTCTTAAAGCATCACATCAGAATTCCAAAGACCTCTTACATTAGTTAATTAAGGACCTGATTCAATCTTCTATCCAGTTTGAGAAAAATGCATAGTCACATATTTAAATCTCATTTAGCTCAGTGGAACTTTCAAAAATATTTCAAGTTCAGCACAGGCTTAAAAGCTGCACTGCGTAGGGTCCCTAGAGATGATCTCTACATGACTGCTCAATGCACAGCCGTATACATACACACGATTAACTGCAGCTTTTCTTAAGAACTTGAGGTAGCCATCCTATCCCTACCCCAGGCCCTATCCTCGCATTTAGTCTCTAGTCCCTGTACTGCACTGACCCGTTCTCTCTAATTCATTAGGCAGTGGGCATGAATCTTCCACGTGTTCTCTGAAGTCATGCAGGACTACAATAATGTACTAGCAGCACTCTTCAGGGATTTCTGCCAAGTAACCTACATAGTAGCCACACTGTCAGGTTCAAATTCTGTGGATAATGGTGTAATTTTTTGAGCCCGAGGAAACAGAAATCTTCTCTTGTTGGGTGCCATAAGCTGTCCATCCCTCTGTACTTTGTGCAGATTCATGGGAAATCAAGAGGTACATAATGAAAAGTATCCATGTCATTACTCTCACAAGAGACCTACTGTTTTGTCTTCCTTCGTTCTGTGTCTGCTAAAGAACAATTATTGAAACTTTATGGAAAGTGGATGGTCTTGGCCTTCCATATGTTTTATTTTGTCTAGGAATGTTGTATTTCAGACTTGATTTTTCCTAGTTTATTGCTTGCCAGCTGAGCTACGTTAGTCATTCCTTTCAATGAACTGCTGATGAAATTTCTTCTCTTCCTGTGTTACAAGAAACACTACTTCCCTGAGCATGCACCAGACCTAATAGCCCTACTTAGTTTGCTTTTTTAAATAATATTGTGATTATATTACCTACAATGCAAAGTACGCGTTCACCTTTTTCTTTGCTGAAATGCTTACTCCGACCTGTCTTAATGCCAAGGAATTAATGTAAACTTTAAGAGTTTTGGCAATAGCTACATAATCCTCCCCTTTTTGGTGCAAACAGGAGGTGTCCTTTCTTCTTTTTTCCTTTCTTAAGTACTCCTGAGGAGTTATTTATTTGTAGTTTGTATTTCTCGGATACGTGCAGTTCTACAGGGAAATTTCACATACTCTCATATTTATTGAAGTTCCAGTAAGAGCACCTAGGGAAGTTAACGACATTCCTCAGCAAGGCGAAAAGCCCATTTTCTTAGACCTTCTCCTACAGAGTTTGTCCTTTCCACTTTCACTTCAGCTTTTCTAGCATTTCACCACTACTGAGCACGTAGAACACTGTTGCCTGCCCAAACAGTGACAGGTCTGGGTTAGCTACTTTCTGTTAACAGCTATCAATTTGATCTCCCTTTCCCAAGCCTTAATGAAGTGCAGACTGCAGTGTATACATACACACGATTAACTGCAGCTTTTCTTAAGAACTTGAGGTAGCCATCCTATCCCTACCCCAGGCCCTATCCTCGCATTTAGTCTCTAGTCCCTGTACTACACTGACCCGTTCTCTCTAATTCATTAGGCAGTGGGCATGAATCTTCCACGTGTTCTCTGAAGTCATGCAGGACTACAATAATGTACTAGCAGCACTCTTCAGGGATTTCACACTGGTGAAATCACACCGTAACCGCAGGTTCTTTTCAAGTCTTTGAGGACTGCTCCATGCACTTCTTCCACCTTTTTTTTCTTCCTGACAAGATATTAGAAAAATACTGTTCGTTTACATTTGTCTCATAATTTAAACCAGGTACCAATCTTCAAGAGGTATCTGTGACCTTTCTAATTGGAAGGTTTAGAATACCTTCAAGAGAACACCTTCGCATTATGAAAACTCTGGGGCTTAAAAAATCCTGTATGCCAGTCTGCCTTTTGTATTTTTTACTCAGAAACGACGATGGGTGTTATTCTCTGCACCTCTGGATTTTAGGAAGCAAATAATCTTCTACCAATGTAAAAAACCCTCTTGGTAGAAGTCAGCTAGGGCTGTGCTAGGAAGCTTTTAGCAGTATTCAGACCCATTTTTTCCTCAACTTGCTCCAGAACACACACAAAAAAGAACAGTATCCATCTTTGCATACAGCTAGCCCTCTTAGAGATGTTACTGTCTGGCACTATGCTGTGTTATTAACTGATAACAGACTGAAGAACTCTGTGGCCAATAATGTTGATCTGAATTCTGGAAATTATAAAGACTGTTAAGAGTGCTACTATCATGACACAGGAAATGGAGTGATCCAGGTCTCTACAGGCCCTGTAGCATATCATTAGGCAATAGAAAAGCTGGTACAGGATTCATTTGACAGCTAATACGAGTATATAAAGCATGCCAATCAGTATGTTTTTTCTGGAAAACAAGTCTTGTTGGACAAACCCTTCAAGATGACAAGTTCAGTTACTAGAAGAAACTATGGAGGAATAGGATGAATTGATCTATGCTAGCTAGCGAATGCTTTTTTTTCCCCAAGTAGCACTGAATGTCAACAGAACATACGCCACAAGTAACGGCTATCAAGTAACAGAATGATAAACATCAATGGGGAATCACTACTGAATGGTGACCCTCATAAGGGATTCCCCCAGAGACCAATATGGTGGCCAGTATTAGTCACGTTTTCATCAGTATTCTGAAAGTAAATGGCAATGATCAGCTACTTGACAATTTTTGCAGATAGCACAGACGCTGATATGGTTAAAAAACATGTGGACAGGACTTAGCCCTGCCAGGTCACTTAACGATCAGGACCAAATGTGTTATAAAACTATATGCAATGACAGGGAGAAGGATGACTGGAAAATTGATGAGTTTGTGCTCAAAACCACTGCATCTGGAAACAATGTAGGTATTATCCTGGACAACTCAAAATGAATTCCCAGTATAGTATCTAATCCTTCTGTATTTCACTAGGTAGACAAATATGAGAGTAACATGAAATAACCTTGTTTCCAGCTTTTTAGAAGTACATTAAAGAGAGCAGAGAAAAGAGACTGTGGAGACAGGTGGAAAATACGCGACAATGATTAACTCAATTTGCTTCACTTATCAGATTTAAAACTGATAGACTGAAGGAAAATATCTTGTATGAAAGAGCTCTCTTGTCTAGCAGAGGAAGCTGGAATTTGAAAAAGAACCCAGAGAAATTCAAATATGCCTGTTTTTTACAATGAAGTCAATCACACACTAGGACAAACTATTAAAGGAACAGAATATTCTTCATTTCTGACATCTTCAAATCAAGAAAAGATTCCTGCCTGGAAACCATGCAGTTACACAGTTAGCACAGGGATAAAAGGATAAAATTTAGTAACTTGTGATAGAAGTCAAAACAGCTGACGTAAAAATCCTAAATACAATGATGCTCAAACTTTCACACAGTCATTCTTTAACGAGCTTACTTTGAGTAAGACTTTAAAAATTCCTTGTAATACATCTTGCTGTAAAATTATACATTCTAATTGGAATGGATACTCCAGGAGAATGAAAGATGACAGAAGACTTCTATTGTCAAAGTCCCAAAAGTATCAGCTTAGCCTTTGAACCCAATACCACTACAGAGAGAAAAACCCTGATGCAGGGAATAAAAACCTTTAGAAGCATCCATATTCTCCATTCTCTTGCACTCGTTATAGACAGGTATAAGTCTAACTTTTTAATATACATAGGTTTAACTAAAAAGAGAATTGGCCAAAAGGTACATACACACACACATATTTAATTAATATTACAATTTGTCATGTAATTTGTGAAAAATATTCAAGATATGAAAATGTAAGTAAACAGAGTGTTTATCATTTCCTTTACTTCGTTTCTCTCAAAGCATCCTGGAATCACCAAATCATACAAGGTCACACTGAATCAAAGGACATCATCTGCTTGTTCAAAATGTCATTATGGAAGAATCAGGAAAAAGCAGCTGTACTACAAGTCACCTTTCCCAGCTCTCACAAACAAACCACTAATGGAGAAAGTCAGTCCTTTACAGTGCAATACAGGACCAAGGTCACCTGGGAAAGAGTAAGGCCTCACTGGCTACCCACAAGACCAACTTGATTAGTCCCAATAACCTCCTGCCCTTGCCAAGGGACTGATGGAAAGTCAAGTTATTCAGCAGACTGCTAACTTCGTGTTCACGCTTTTTAGATGCACGGTTATACAAGCTAAAGTGTCTGAGATTCATCTGGAGCACTTAGTTTCAATTACTGTACAGTGTTCACTACTGTCTATTGGAATTACCATGAACATTATAATTATGTTGATAATCACAAATTCTCTAAATACAAAGACAGTCTAAATTCAAAGCTTATGTCAAGACTCATGTCTGCTAAAGAAGAGTGTAACTTTGGCATAGTAACTTATAATTGTCTTGTTCCTTTTGACTGCCATGAATCAGGTGATAGGAACACATCACCAGGAAGTAAGTTTTCTTGGAAATAACCTGTAACCACATGCCAGATGCTTTTAAGCACTCTAGAATACAAATAGACTAAAACCATGCTTTCAATATGTGTACCAACTATGAGCTCTGTGTGTTTTCCCTGTACAGAATCCTCCATCATATTCCCATAAGAGCAAGCAGTTTGACCTATTAAAACATAACCAGCTCACTACAATAAACAAATTACATATATAATATGAAATGTGGGAGAACCCAGTGCAGTTTCCTTCTTTATCTTTATTAAGTTTGAGTAACCAGCTACATTCGAACACTGGAGAACGTTTCACTGCATCAACGACAGGTTATATTAAACTTGTAGACTGGGGGAACCTCATGAAATAAGGTGATATGGAAAAGGGGGCAAAAAAAATCTCTAGGTTGCAACCATTTCTTCCACACATAAATATTTGGTTTCAGATTCTCTTTATTACATCCCACGTACTGGTGAATGAACAGGACTAGGTTCTTTCTGTATCTGCCGTAAGCCCTTTGAAGATACTATGTTTGTTTGTCATGAATCTATGAAAAGTCCTGTGATTTTCCTCCTATGTTGGTCATAGTAAATATACAGTATTTTACCATCATTTTCTCAGTAGAATTCTACAAATATGGGCACACTCAATGAATAAACCGGTGTGTTTTATTTTACGATTTTTCTTTTTTTTAATTTGTGAGAAAGAAGCAAATTCTGAAAAACGGTGAGAGAGCACACACACCCTTTTATGGATTTTCTGTGTAACTCCCCAAATTTCAGTATGACCTGGGGCATCTCATCTAACTTTACGTTGCTGCAGTCTTCTGAGCTGTAAAGAATAAACCACAGTTCCATACCAAAAACTGATGAGAGGATGTTAGTTATGTTTAATTGTTTGGTGCTCTGTTCTTTAAAGCTCTCTCCACTTTAAAATGTTCAGCTGGATACACCTCTAAAGATAACCGAGCTGTGAGTTCAGACAGTGAGAACCAATATTAGGAGAGACCTAAAAATCCCACTTGTACTACTTATGGAGTTTATAAACATTTTCTCTGTAATGCTTAAAACTGTCACCCGAAAGGAAATGCAGTTTTACAAATTACTATAAAATTATTTTATTTAAAGCCCTATACAATTAATTTAAAGTTCTAATCGTAAACAAATAAGTGCACTTAATTCAGCATTATCCTAAAACAGTGGAGAATTTAGATAGCTCTTTATTTAGGTAATTTTTAAATTTTATTTCTGTGAATTAGTAATTACAATACAAATCTTCAAATATGCGTGTCTATAATAGGAATAATTCCCCTTAATTTCATTATTATTATGGCTATAGAAAGTGCTTTTCTTTGACTAAGGCTAGAATAACCAAAGTCATACATACTATTTGCTCTAATTCTCTGCGAAGTTGAAATGAAGTAACAACTTTCTTTAATTCTCTATGCCTTTTTAATAACTTGTTCTACTTCCAAGACAGCTTTCTTGCATTTTTCTCCATAGCATTTCATTTGGTTTCAGTTAAGAAATTCTTTAAAACCTCTACACCTACCTTCAAATGTACTAAATTTAAAATGAAGACTTCACGTTGTAATAAAAACATATCAACTGCTTCAGTATATGGTATTTACCTGTAAGCTCATCTGCTTCTAGTGCGTATTTAACTACTTTCTATGCCCTCATCACTGCTCCATCCGAACACCTCACACCTCCCTGCTGGTGTCACGACAATGTGCTCTCAATGCATGGGAAATTAGTGCTTGAACTAGTCAAGAACTGAATTAACTTCACTGATGTCAGTATGATGCCTAATCCACTGGACAAGCTTCCTTCCCGTCAGACACCTACAACTTCCTTCTTCTCACCATGCAATTATCTCTCTTAATTTGGCAATAACAGGCCATGCACTTTCAAATCAGAATCCAACCCTACAAAGGATGCCATAGGCAAAGAAAAAAGCACAATGAAAAGCTAAAGGAAATATAGATTACAGGTGTGCTTAGCATACTGCAAAAGTTCCAGAAAAGTAATTCTGTGATAAAACGATTTTAAAACACTTCCTTTGAAGTTCAGAAAGTGCTCTGTCCGTAATGCCCCTTCATCCAATCCTTCATAGATGACAACTGGTTTGAGGGAAGAAACAAGTGTTTTTCATCAGTTATCCTCATCTGATCATCGCTGTACAGGAACCTGGCACAAACAACAGAATCCTCTCTACTTTTCCACAAAAATAAAAGTTATGACAAATGTATCTTTAAGACATTTTCTTCATTAATTTTCAGCAATATCTCACTACTTAGGAGCTGCTAGAACCCTCTGTTCTCCAGAGATTTAATGCTAGAAGATGCTGAACATTCAGTTCTCAGTGACGAAAATGGGAGTTGATGGCTCTCAGCAGCTCATCGCATTAGACAGTAGGGATTGCTCACAAAAAGAATGACAGCCATACCTGAAAAATGTTAAGCAAGGTCCTAACAGCTCAGTTACTGGCTGGCGTGCACCCAGAATTGGACAACAAAATGGTGAAGACAAAGTAAGCATCGCATTTTATGCTTACGTAAAAAGCATTGCCTTTAAAAAAAAAAAGCCTATGCATTTTATGCTTATTTAAAAAGCCTTGCATTTTAAAGCTATGCTTATTTTACATCATTTATATTGTTTCCACTTAACCACAATCTATTCTGAGAGAATGAGCACGGTGATATCAAATTGTCTATTAGAGTTACTCACAGGCATCGTTTCTGTTCATAACACGATGCAAAGAATGTTTACAACAATTACCTAGTCATCTTAAATTCAAATATACCAGTCTAAAGTATTTCTGAGAATTTCTCACATTATAATATTTTAAGTATATTAATTTCTGTTTAATATTTGCCATTATACCTTATATTTGCATTAAGAGAGTCTTATTTCCTCATTAAAACAAATTCACTGGGAAATGTGGTCATTCTACAGCCAGTATATAATTGTATTTCAGATTTAAACTTCTTAGGTGGAAAAAGATGCATAGTCCAAGTCTCATACCAGTTCTACACTGCCTTAATCAAATTGATTTCTCTTCAACCTTTTATATCAGTTTTATACTACCATAATTGAACTGAGTTCAATGGTTATTCTTATTTAAACCTAAATAAGGAATCAAGCCCACGGCACTTCTTTTCATGACTCAAATACATTGTCCAAGGATCCAGTAAAGCTACATACTTTCAACTCCACGTGTGTTTTTATGCAGATACTTGACACACACGCTTTAAACAGTTATGCAAGTGACAAGAACTGATGCCATTTAATCTGGGTTGGTTTCTTTCCCTCAAAAGGCAAGGACGTTTGGGCTGTTTAATGCAGTCACATCAGAGTACAGCATGATCTCTACTTGTAAGAAATTTCAATTAGTTCTTTGCTTTCAGGTACTGTAGCCACTAAAGCAATTTAACTTTAATTCCATCTGACTTCAATTGTGTTCAAATTATAGTAAAAAGGAAGAAGACAACAAGCTGTAAATATGAAAAGAGACAGAAAATCATTGAGAATCATGCCTTTATGAATATTTGATGAAGAAAGATTAGATCTACTGCTGGTAAATTACAAGAAATTATGTCCATCATGTGACTCTGTCAGCAAAGGTTAATACAAATAGGTTTGGATTTACTTGAGATGACAACGAGGATTAAAAAAGATTTGTCCTGTCCTCGCTGCAATTAGTTTTTCTCCTATTATTATTGTAACGGAGTTTATTGTTAGGATTATGGTAACAGAACTACTGCTCAATGAAATCATTTTGTTTTTCATAATACTGTGGCAGTTTTGCAATAAATTTTTCATCTCTACTAATCTAGCTCTTTATTATGCATTTGCTGAAGTAGAGATACAATCATTAACCCATTTCTTGCTGTAATAGGTCTTATTTTGACTGATGGGAATTTTGGGCGCCGTCTCGTGGGCTGCAACAAGGCTTACAGGCTGCCCTACCGCCGTTCTCCATTACAGCAGCAAGGGAGGAGCTGTTGATTAGGTTGGACGTCACACAAGACCCTTTAGACAAAACTAGCGATGACATCGGATCTTGTCTGCAGTAACAGCTCTTCCGTGTTCGTGGTGATGGAAAATGGGAAATCTGGAAGTTGTTACTGTACATGCGTGCGCACCAATAAAAAGGAAGAGGTCTTGAAAATCACACCCTTCCTCTCACATTGTAACTGCTTCAAAGCACAAGCTAAAGTAGATTGAAAACTTGATAATATCTTCCACAGTAAGAATTTGTTCATAAAACAACTATCAAACAACTATGCAAAAGAAATCAGAAGCTTAAGTGAAGTTAGGTTTTCTTCCAAGATGCATTTCAAATTTTAACTTCTAAGTTCAAATGTTACATTTGCTCCTGTTCTGACAACCTGCTTTAAATACAAAATTTTGGTATCCTGGAGTCCATGTTTTCTTTGCCCACTTTTGAGGTTGAATATACACTTTAAAGAATACATGTTGTAAGTGAAGCAGGAATTTAATTCAGACTTTTTTTATGTCTGATGAAAATAAAACTTTTTGTGTAATCTCTTCTGATAAAAACATAAATTAAAACTCTAGAAGTACATAGCGTATTAGTAGGGGTACATAGAATTGCTAGAAAGTGTTAAAAGTGACTGGCAAATGACTAATTGGAATTGGCATGCGCAGCACAATTGATGGCAAGCAGTCATACTTTGGTGGTGTCCACTGAGAGTTACTTCTGCAGTTACATATACTTCTTCCACACTTAACGCCACACGAAAGAAGGGAATTTAACACATCAGGAAGCTTGCTAGATTATCAGACCATCTAATCAATACCATTGACAGTAATTCTGTCTAAAAGCATTGGGGCAACCCTAAGTAAGATACGGAAGCAGACATTCAGGGCCTTTGCCAATATATTACCTTTGACCCAGTGTTTCCACTCCGTGCCCAAGAGGCAACGTGGCTTCCTTTCCTGAGCTCTTCCACCTAACTGCTTTCCAGCTGCCTAGTTTAATAAAATGCACCCTTCACGGTAGCTTTGACCCAGCTAAAACCACAACAAATAAAAAACCAAAAACCCCACTAGTGCCACAGCCTCTGAGGCACGAGAAGCAGCGATTCAGGTCATCCCTGCTGCAGCCATCCTATCAGTTGCATAGATTGGACTTGTGTAAATCTCAGCAATGTGCTCAACATTACGGGACTCAGTGGGATACAAATGGCTTCTTCGTGTACTAGGCTTGCTCACAGAGATTTGAGTTACCTGTGGAGCAACTTTCCCACTCTCTGACATACACCTGGTGGTCCTGAAAGACATCATGACAAATTTCCACTCGCCGGATTTAATGCTCTAAAAAGCACCCGGATTTTATTGCTCAAGTTGAAGTTAACTCTGAAAGACAGAAGACAGGGATGCATATGTCTCGAAATACCTCAGGTAGCATTAGGGAAATGATGTGCAATGGAAAAAACATTAAACTCATAGTGTATGCAACGTATCAAGTTTGAATGTTGCTCCCGTGTAGTGGTAATGGCCATCTATCTTAAAAAAAAAAAAAGAAAAAGAAAAAAGTGATCAGCCTGTTCTGAAAACAAACATCGCAAAGCACAAATGTACTACACAGGAGTCACGGATCAGTATATAAACTTTTAAACGTGTGGCTGCTATAAAAAAATCAGAAAGGAGTACAACACGGAGAGTCATAGCTATTACCTAAAATATGCACATAACCCCCAGAAAAAGAATTGCATGTCACAGGGCAGGAAAAATGATTTTGTCATGTTACTACTGACTTGATTGTGTGTTTAGCCCTGAGACCAGGCAGACTGTGAGAATAATTCTTCTATGTACCATTGCAAGGCAATCCATGGAGCACAGGTTATTTTAGGGACATGATCCACATGCCACAGCTGCATCAGTCACTGAATTTTGTAACTTTTAAATAAAAATGTGAATATTGCTTTATGATTGCCCAAACTGTCACTTTTTCAAAGACTGCCAAATAAGTCCCCAGAGACACAGTCCTTTAACGTAAGAATACCTTTTTACAGTGATATCAAAGTAAAAAAAACACCTGAAGCCTTCAGCCTTAAAGACAACATAATGAGATCAGAGATTCTGCCTGCAAGGAAATTAACTTATGGCTGATTAATGAAAATAACCTTAAATAGTAGGCATATTGCCAAGAACAGGACACGAAAAAAAATGGGTAGGAAATAACAGACAACTTTCAAGGGGCTTGAGCACAGCAGCCTAGAAGAGAAATCTGGGCAGGATACTGCTTTCAAATTTGATCCCAGATTCTTGGAATGACCAAATAAGTCATATCTGCTATAAAGTCCCCTATAAATTCCCCCCTTCCATGTACCGTACAATAATGTAGATAATGGATTTAATTAATTGTTGGTGAAAAACCAGTTACTATATACGATCCATAATAAAAATTTTGCTTTTTGTTATAGGAATTACCAGAAATAAAAAAAATCTGCTAGGCCCTAGGAACCCTAAAGGTCCTCAGCTGCACTCATAATTTGCCCCATTTTATGTCAGCAGTATCTTTTGTCTATTGCTGTAATTCATAATAAGTATCTTAGGACTCATTCAATTACTATGGCTCCCTCTTCTCTTTGGTTGGCAGAAGGTCAAGCCCCGAAAGAATGAGCTTCCAAAAGACACTTAGCTGGTCTCTTTGACCTTTTTGCTACCTCTTCTGGCCTCGAATATGCTTGGTTTCATGTTCATACACTTGCTTCTTTACCGACCTCCCACAGTTCCTTATTACATTTTAGTACATCGATCATTCTCTGGTCCACCCAAAAAGTGTGCCTTAATATTTTATTCCACAGGATCGCTCAATTTCCTTTACCATAAGTGCTGAGGCCTCAAACACATGTAAAACCACAGGTTGTTTGTTTTCTTTTTAATTAGCTTTGCACATCTTCAGCTTATTTTACTTTGGTAATTGAAACTAAAAATTCTCAACAAATAAAAGTGAGAGGCAAACACACATTGTTGCTTGGATTGTGCCTTATTTTCTTCTCCTTAAGTTGCTATTTGTAATTGATGCTTCTAAGTACATAAACTATATAGCATGATTATCACCGCAAACTGTTGGTAAGCTTGTCTGGGTGCTTATGTTGCCTTACATGACAAAACTAGTTTCACTTTTACCGATCTGGATGACATGTTTCTTGCTATTTTCGCCTGCCTACATGTGTTTAAAATAACATCATCATAAGCTGTCCAAAAGCTGGTGGAGGTCATTTGTGTATGCTTTTTCCAAGCCCCACACTGATATGAAATAACAAAAAGGCTTTAGTCATAGCAGACATGTTTGGGTTTTTTTTTTATTTTTCTTATTATTTCTGCCCAATAGTAAGCAAGCTTATAGATTAGTATCAAAGATAGAATCCTATGGGCTGTAATAAGGACTGAGATGCAGTGGTACTCTACATGCCCTTCTTTTTTTAATTACAACCCAATTTTCATCTGTTTGAATTTATTTTCGATCCCCAAATTATACCTTTAAAAGTCTTCATACCTCCACTTAAATTCTTCAACCAAGACGTACTCTTTGCTACTAATAATTCAGCAGAAATGTTTTCAACACTTGGTGCTTTGTTGTACCTGAGCACTTTCAGTGCTCTTTGGATTTCTTCATGATTTGCTCAGTCGTTTAGAAAGTGGTGGGGTTTTGGTCACCTGTAATAATCTCAGCATCAGGCAGCTCATTAAAGCACCCTTTTTTGTCTTTCTATAACTAGACTTTAACTATAACTTCTATAATTAAGGTTTTTGTCTTCATCATTTTTGCACTTTTTGTATGGTATACAAACACAATCTCTTGTAGAGTATTTGTTACAAAGTTATTTTCTCTGTCTGGCTGGATCTCTCAAGCAGGGTACACTAGCGTTTAATTTGTCGTTTTCATGTTTCTCACCATGATGCTGATGCTTCCGAAGTTCTGAAGACTTACAACCATTACTGAATGCTTGACCTCGGCTGCTTCCCCCTGGTCAGCATCGTGCCATGTTTTGTTCTTCATTGTTGCAGCTATTCTGTTTTACCTCTTTTTATCTCTGATTATCTACCACTCACTCTTTTTAATCTTCAGACAGTAATTTTTCAGACTCTCAAACCTGTTCTTAATTGCTAGCCAATGTTCGTCTGTACTTTATATTCAAAGAGTTTATTTTGAATCTGTGCCATTCAGGACTTGACTTTCACCAAGGAAAAAGGACTGGAAACACTACATACTTTGAGCTTATGCTGATCAGGCATCCTTGCTCAATTGAGGGAATGACAGGAGAAATGTTACATGCAAACTTCACTGTCTTGCAAGATACAAAATGGCTGGGAAACAGGTGACCGTATTAGCAAATCTACTCTCTTTTACAGTGGAGGAGGGACTCCAAGGTAGGAAATGGTAAGTGACACTAGACACTCAGCAATTATTAGTTTTGTAATCATCAGTGAACAGATTTGCTATTGGGGAATAAAAGGAAAACATCACAGCACTAACTTCATCAAAATACACATTCTGCTACAGAATGAGCAAATGAAATACGGTATAAATTTAATGAAGAAGTTAAATTGATACACGATAGTCTTCCAAAGTAGAATGTTCAAATCAACCTAATACAGAAACAGTGCAAAACCAACATCAACAAGCCAGTTTAAAAAAAAAATTTCATCAAATATGAGGTATGCTTGTGAAGAATGTTATATATTTACATGAAGAATAGTCAAAAGGTATTATGTATGTGCAGAAGGGGGTTAATGTCAATCAGATTAACCATACACTTACCATTTCAAGACACTATCGTAATATTGATTACAGCAAAAATCTAGCAGATTAACTGCAGTTCAGATTGCTGTCTTCTAGGAAGATGGCAACGTGTAGATTTTCCACAACAAACAGCTGAACAGACAAGCTGCCTAGACCGTTTATACCTATACATTAAGATACTGGGTCATGTCATCTTTTAAAAGCTGGCATTTCTTTTCCCCTTCAAAAATAGTGAAAGAACAACTACAGAAAAATTTTTTGATGGAAAATTCAAGATTAAAATAAAATCAAGACATTTTACTTAGGCATAGTGAAGTATTTTATCGACCCTGCACCTCAATAAACTGTTAACTCAATCCCACAAAATTTTGTATACTCTGGTTCTGACTCAACAAAGTCGTTCAACATGCATTCACCTTCAGACATGGGTCTCAACAGAATTACTGATTCTCTTACACAGAGATCCATATGGCCTGCATAAGTACTGCTGGAATGTTTAGCGATCGGTGGAATGAAACATATATGTAATATTGACACGAATGTATACATAGAACAATTCATGACTTCTGTAGGAGGCAGCTAGAAGCTCTAGTTGCTGCCTGAAATCAGTAAAATTATCCATCGCAACAGAAACTGCTAAAAATCTGTGTGTTATTAGAAATGGATTTTCCAGAAATAAAATGAAATCATTTCAGTATGACCAGGTGAGGACAGTAATTTCAACTGTCTGAAGGAATGGACAATGTGTTATTCTACAAGTCAGCTGGCTTTATCAGTGGCTGTCAGAAGAACTCAAGAGTTTGATATTATCAGGGGGGTTATATTCATCTCTCAAAATTGCTCATGTGTGGCTTTGTATTTGATAGTTCAAGAAGAAACCAGGCAACCATACATTGGTTTTCATGCACTTCCTCTAAACCTAATGCTGGACACATGAATCTGATACAGCGTGTAATACTATGACAAGCTTTTTCTCATCAATCTTATATTAGCTGCAGTGCTTAATTTCCTGTATAAATGTATACTGCGCACTTCTATAAGAGCATACACTACATGTCACATCTTATGAAAATTAGTGAAGTTAACATGAATAAAGTCATCAAGATGAGCAATGTTATACCATACGTCTTTTGTGTAACTAATGTCTATTTTAAGGAAAAAAAAAAGTTTCATCCCCCATATTAAACCAACCCGTTCAGAACTGAACCTAACAAAACTCCTACTCCAGGTCTGTGGAACATTGAATCCAGACTGACATAAAATATACATTGGCAGGCTCTTAATAGCGATTATTGTAAGTGAGCTCATGCTGCAAATGATACGGACGCAATGTAGAATTGCTATTATTTTAATCTTTCAAATATGAAAACCTTAAAGTGCTAGTTAAAACTTGGCATGAATATGGCTATACATCACTTTTATGCTCCTATAAGACTAATGATTTAATTGCATTTCACCTACATAGAACCTAATTAAGACATTGAAGAACCAAATGTTTTGTGCGTGTGACCAAATGCAGGATTTGTCTGATATAGGCACCTACAAACAACCATTGCAGGAAAAAAGATCATCCCAGGTTGAATGGACACCTAGAAAGGTAAAAAAAAAAAAAAAAAATTGCTTTGATGACTGGGGGCTCAGAACATAGTGGTTAATGGTTTACACTGCACCTGGGTGTCGGTAAGCAAGCAAAGTACCATAGAGGTTTATAGCAGGACCTCTCATTCAATGGCTTCATCAATGATCTGGAGCAGGTAAAGGACTGCATGCTCATCAAGTTGGTAAATGACATCAAACTGTGGGGGGACATGACTACTAGTCAATATGCTCAAGGGTAGGGCTCCCGTACAGATTGGAGGAATGGGTCAACAGAAACCTTATGAAATTCAACACAGAAAAATGCGAAGCCCTGCACGTGGGAAGGAATAATGACCTAGGACTGGCTGGGGTATGGCTCTGCTGAAAAGGACCTGGAGGTCTCGGTAGACAGCAGGTTGCATATGAGCCAGTGCATGGAAGCATGGCCAGCAAATCAAGGGGAGTAATCTTCCCCCTCAACAATTTTATATCACATCTAGAAACTGTGTCCAGTTTGAGATCTTCTGATACAAGACAGATGTTGATCAACTCAAGCAAGTTCAGCAGAGGGCTGCTAAGATGGCTGGAGGCTGGAGCACCTACCCTGTGAGAAGAGGCTGAGGGCATGCGGCTTGTTCAGCCTGGAGAAGTAGCAGCTTTAAGGGGACTTGACAGCAGCTTCCTAGTATCTATGAGGAGGTTAGCAAGAAAACGTAGGAGTCAGGCTCCGACAGCTCCCAGTGCTGCACGGGAAGAGGACAAAATAGAACAGACAAACTGAAACAAAAGAGATTCTGACCAGATATAAGGAAAAACTTTCTTCCCATGATGACAGCCAAGTAGTGGAACAGGTTGCCCAACGAAGTTGCACAGTCTCCACACTTGGAGGTTTTCAAGCTCCGACTGGTTAAAACCCTGAGCAATCTGACCTGGCCTCACCAATTATAATGCTTTGAGCAGGAGGCTGGCCTACAGAACTCCTGAAGTCCCTTCCAACCTCACTTACCCTATAAACCTGTGAAGTTTTTGACCTCGTTTTATTAAAGATATTTTAAATGCAGATTGTCTCTTTTCAGAGATGTAATTTAGCATCTGCTTCCATAATAACAGACAACTGAAACCTCCTTATGTTGCAGCTAAAAATGTTGACTTACTTCCAATTTCCCAAAGCAGAATGGGCAAGAAAGAAAGAAGAAAACCCAAACCTTTATTGACATAAACCAAGACAGAGTGGCTTAAGGTTTCCCAAGTATTAACATTATAATTAGGAAACAAGAGTTTTTGTTCCAACTCTGGGTTTCTCACAACATCCTGCCTTAACAGGATCTCTTGGAATTTGTGACTACTTTAAGCACAAATTGTTCTTCCAAAGAGATGTTGACTTTTGTGGTCTATTAAGCAAGCAATACAAAACTGTACAGTGACGCAAGTGCTTCAGGCTAAGCTGTACATAAATCAGCTCCTTCTCCCTAGGGATTTTGTAAAAGTATAGACAAGATTAAAAGTAAACTTCAGTGTTTTAGCAATAAGTGGTCAGGAAACAAAAACAATTCATACAAGTTTGCTCTTTGTTGCATTTCCAGGTGAAAAGATATCTGCCTACCTACAGAGATGGGGCAACTGCAAGGGGAAAAATACAGATAGTCCAATCTTTTGGGGTGAGTGAAAAATCAATGTGCATTTCTGTGCCTTTGGATCCTTCTTCCAGACTAAGTATCTCCCATTTACAGAAGGCTGCTGGGGTAGCCCTGGCCAAAAACTCAGAAGAATCTACACTTCTGTCTGTAGGAAAAAAGGGACAGAACCAACATGTGTGTACCAGCAATCACAGCAGGGATTGTTTTAGCCTGCTACAGCCTCCAAGAAATCCTAATGGGCATATATCTGGGCTCAGATGGAGGGCAAAAAAAAGAAGTTAAAAAGAAATCTTCACAAGACAATGTTTTATGGAGCAGAAATTCCACAGAGCTTTTCGTTTATTTACTTTTAGACTGTGCTATTGTGCACTTTTTTCCTCATTGGTGTGGAATGACCTACCAAACTCTCTGCTGGAAGACCAAGTTCACCAATAATATAAGCAAATACAAGCAAATAACAAAACCTACTCACATCAGTGAAAATTCTGACTATCTCATTTGCAGAAAAGTTTTCTATGTCATTTTTTGGCTAACATGCTAGATACAAGGATAGTCATAGGTTGCATTTGAACTGTACAGGTTTTATAGGAAGTCAAGGAATGGGTGGATATGAAGTATTTATTTTAGCATAGCTCTATTCTGCAGTATTCCACAGGAAAATTAACCTGGAAATTGCTAATATACTGACAGCAGCCAAGGGCTCAGCATAGGACTACTTCCCAAGTACTTAGGTTCTTAGACACTTTTTGCCTAATTACACTTACTACCAGAGGTCCCCATCTATTGAGAAAGCTGTCTTGTATATGTTTCCACTAGATCTACTTAACAAGAAAGTTTCATGAAGCTTTCGTTTAGTTTTTCCAAATATACTTCTTTCAGTTTGCAATGCCTTATATTAACGTATACAGTCTTACTCTGCTGTTCTTATTCAGACAAGACTCCCATTCACTTTGATACAGTGTTCAGTATTATATAGGAAGCACGTTCAGAATTAATCTGTCTCAAAGGGTAAACAGCAAATTTTTGGAGAAATTATATTAATACGCCAGCAAGTTAACCCTATACTTTTTTTCCCCCCAAATATTGGATTACCATTGCTTTTTAATGTAGAGCTTACTTCAAAGCGTTCTTTTCTTTCTATTCAGATTTCAAAGTAACTCCAGGCACTTGTGCCAGTTTCAGCAATTACAAGTGTTATTTTCAATTAAAATAACCTATTTTAATTGATGTTACATAATGATATATGAGTTCAGATATCTATTATATGAATTTAGTAAGTTCACCATCCATAAAAGACCAAGATGTCATGCTTTGCGAAATACTTATCTATGCTCCAGTCAGCAAAGCTGTAAACTGGTAAAGACATTATGCACCAAAATTTCAACTTTGAAAATCAGTCCTTTCCACTGGGAGCTCAGTTTGACAATTCATGAAATTTTATTCTGAGATTTTAATTGTTCAGTTGATCTCCGCCTAAATCTCAGTAATCAAAACAATAGTGTTGAGTTTTTGACAACTGCAATAAAATGTTAGTAATGTGTGTTGAAGTTAACTCTTGTAGGATTCAAAAGGGAAACAAAGAGACTTTCTTTTTAAAGTCTTTGACAATTAAAAGTTTTTCTACAGAACAAAAGTAACTCTGCTTATAATGTAACTTCCATGTTACAGCTTCTATTTCTCCCAGCTCAAAGCACTTTATAACATTGGTCCAAATAGTTCATGCTTTATGCTTGGAAGCACTTTCATTAACTATTTATGTAGGTACAGAAAGCAAGATTTGGTCCATGATAAATAATAAATCTTCAATAGATTTAGCTGGGATCTTTTCAACGAGACATGTTTTCCCCAGAAAATCCTAATTTCTTGAAAATGTAAAAGTTAGTGGAAAAGGTCAGTTTCAATTTATTAAACATTTAAAAGATATTTCGGAAAGACATTTCCAAATTGTAAAAAAACCTCATTTTAACATATTTAAAACAAGTAACTTCCATTTGGAAATTTCAGCTAAATATATCCAAAAGACCCCTCAAAACTCATATATGTTTTGGGAACATAAAGTACTTCCACTAGCCTGCGCTAAAGTGTCTTTTGAATTGAAGGTTACAGTAAATTTTTAAGAATTTGACTTTTTGTCCTTATAGAAAATACCTAAAACGTTGGCATTTTTCCTGAGACTTACATCTACCCTTTATATCAATATTGATTACTACTATCTACATTTTCCTGTAGAGATATAGGTGAATTACTTAAGATTACAAAGTAATTGGATTTTAGAACAGTGAGAAACAAAACCAGTCTGTTTTCCAGTAACATGCTGAAACTGTATTGTTCTTTACTTCTGTGAATATCAACTCCTAAAGCCTAAATCACAATCCAAAGGTGTGATCCAGTTCCTCTAAGCATCCCTGAGCTAGCCAGGATACACTTAACAGTTCAGGTAACAGTGAGCAGTACATAATATCTGTCTTTGATCTTACAAAGTAAACTGGGACCTCAACAAGGTGATCAACACTATATAGCTGTGCTTCACCAGTACCCAGTTGCAGTTAATTTAAAGCCATCCAGGGTATGGCTATCTAAAGTGAGCTTACAGTGCTGCGCTGTGATTTACAAACAATGGGTCCAATCAGCCCATCTGTAGATGAAATAAGAAAGGACACATGGAGCTTTTCTCCCATCATTTCAATTATTGGTAAAGAACTGGACAAAACCCATTCTGGCTGAGTATTTGCTCTGTTCTCTAATTATAGTAAGTGCTCAGAACCTAAGACAAGGAGCAGACTGAAGCTAAGCAAAAAATCCAAGCCAGACATGGAACAGAAAGAATATCACATAGATGCCAAGACTGTAATTGAGAAAGCCCTATCAAACTACGGAACAAGTCCTGTCCTGTCCCACCCCCCCAGTCTGCTGCTAAAACCCATAGCAGTCTTCTGCCTTAGTCATTCAGTCTTCCATGGACCTGCCAGGCAAGTATTTCTGTTCCTACTCTGATTCCCCACCAAATACAAAATTCAGTTCTAGGTCTGTTCTGAGACAAACCCTTCTAGGATATTACCAGCCACCTGGGAGATTCCCAGGTTCTCCCACAACAGCAACCCCAAAGTGATGAAGTCATTGGGGTTAAATAAACAGAAGAAATTCAGAAGGGAAGAAAAGGAGATTCCTGCAACAAGGTAGTCCTTTCTACCCTGTCCTGCACAATTCCAGAATTTGGCTAGTAACTTCTCATATATGATACATATTACATATTTATATCACAAATATTACAATTACTCATGGTAGCAAACAGAACCACCTACTATTTCAACATAAACAGATTCTAGGGAAAAAAAAAGTTGTACGATAAGCTCTCAGAGATGGCTTAAACAACAAGAACTTAAAGAACTTTTTCTTTGTGATTTAATTTTAGCATTTATGCAGTTACAAATAACCTGAGGCATTCAAAATTGCCACGCTAAGGTTCATAAAGGCTGAGTCAGGACTTACCGCTGCCATCAAAGACCCTGAAAAGTAATCAGAACACAGTCATTTGTCCTTTGGATGTTGCTTTGGTACTAGCTCATTTAACAGGGTGCAGGGAACCCAACAAAATCAGTGTCTCTGCCAAGGTAAAGTTGAGGGTTTGGCTTAAATTAACAAAGCATGCCAGCAGATATATAAACTTAACTAAACACAAAAGTCTCAACTGAGCTAGAATTTTAAAGCAGCCCAAGCAGAGAAGTTTTCCTTTTATATAAAAAAAGGGAGGAAAAAAGTAGTGATTTTGTCATGGGGGGAGTTTCTGAGCCCTCCCTTCATAATGGCAACAAAGAACCTGCTGGCATTCACTAGGAGACCACCCAGAGTACATATAGTATATTGGAAACGTCAAGAAAGAGCTGCATGTGAAAATAAAGAATATATGCCCTATTTCCTATGAAACACTTCAATATGGCATGCATAATGTTTTAAAATTTTCCACTGAAACACTGGCAGTTACTCCGGACCAATCTGGATTGTCACTCAAATGTCAGGACAGAAAGAGAAAATGCCAGGCTAGGTTTTTTCCTTTGCTTTAAACTTACCCATAATTTTACTGTCAGTCACCACCTTTCTTGCTACTAATGGTAGCCCCTAAAAATCTGAGAGGCGGCCTGAGCATTTCTAAAACCAGCACTCAGCCTACCTAGGGGTTGGCAAGCAGACGGGTACATTCCACTTGTGTGACCTTGTAGCAGCTGGTCCCCGCAGGTCTGAGTTGTCAGATTCCCACTTCCAACACAGAAACTCATTTCTGGAATTGTAAAATAAGGTACTACATGCCACACTGCTATCACACTGGCATAAGGAAGGGACTTTTCTGTACAAAAAAGATGACAGAGAGCTGACAAACAAGGGCACGTGTGGCTGCACAAATGTAGCCAGACAGTCCCATTCTTGAGCAGTCAGAATGTTGTTGCTGAATTATTTTCCTGAGAAAAATCTTCAGAGAGGCAGTGGTGGGATGCTTTTATCAGATATACACATATATTAATACTAGGTCACATAGCAAACTCCACAAGATGAAGCTGCAAGCTACAAATATGACATCATATTATAAACACCCCCACCCGGTTTACAGTATTTTCCAGCACAGAAAAAACAAAATACAAAAGCGTGGAAATGAAATATGCAGGTCATCTGTGTTGATTTGCTGCTCTGACTGAAGCCTCTAGATTTTAACATAGAAATGCAAAGCACAACTTTCTAACATTCCCTGGTAAGCAGCTGCTTTATGAATAACTGGAAGAAAACCTTTATGCTTGGTCACACCACCAGCAGGAGACAACTGGCTTTTCTCATGTAATACAGGGAATTGCAGCCAGTACTTCATTAAAACACAAGACACTTTGGCAGACATGGATGCTGAACATTGCTTACTGTTCACATCTGTGGGTAAATGACAGCAGGCTGAAACTGTTGCCTTCCACTAAAGAGCAAGTACATGATCCAGTGCAGTTAATCAATAAGATAATGGAATGAATCAATAGCAAAGATTTTTAGGAGGTCTTAATTAAACAAACACTTGCAGATACAAATGATGTCTTCAATCTATTGATGGTACCAGGGTGAGGGGTTAAACACGAACAAAACCATCAACTTTATTTTACCAGCATGTATTTCTCTAAAGTACCATATAGCTTCTTGGCCTCTGCATTGGCCCATCCCTGTTCCTTTTTACCACCATGTTACACAGGCAAATTAGCCCATAATAAAGGAAAAAAAAAAAAAAAAAATTACTGAACAATTCAAGATCTGATGACAAAGTAGATAAGTCACTATTATCCACTGCTATTTCTTCTCTGCGAAAGGTGTGATTACCTAGCCAGAAGTCCTAATAAAGTCAGTTTCCAGCTGCAAGGTGTACAATTAGAATAATTAAAGAACACCTAAATTGATGGACCCATTAATGCAGGAGATCTCCAGTGGGCCTTCTGCACAAACACAGTAAGTCGATATTTTTGATTCCCCCAATGGTTCTGTGCTAGGCACTGTTTTAAAGAGACATCAATCTATGATGTCAGCATTTATCTAATGAACCTTCAAAAATCAATGTCAAGATGGCCTGCTACATGTATGCACCCAATTTGTCTGTTCTCCAAGGGATACTAGATAAAACAAAAACATTATAAGAGCAGTGAAAACTGACTGTGACCACTCTAGCTGACCTTGAAGATGTTCACGGAAGGAGAGAAACTTGACCTGGCTGTAGGCATAAACAATAGGTTTCCAAAGACAATAGGTATTCCAATAGCTACTATATATGTGTACAAACAATAGGTATTCCAAAGAGAAAAGAAAATGAGGTGGCTTAATTTAAGGCCCTCTAAAAGTGCCTTTGTCAGCCTTACAGTACAATGACAAACAGGTTGTTGTTTTTTAAATTACTATAATCAGGATTCTTAAGGATAACAAGATTACCGTAGCTATTAATATAATTCTCATCCCCGTTGCCAGTAGTACTTTCCTTGGCAGAATTCTTGTCTACACCCGACAGCCAGTGTGTTCAATCCCTTTCACAGCTATTAGCAAGGATGGCCGTTTAGCTTCGCTGAAGCTGTAGATTCTTCTAGCTATTTTCTTGTTAGTGTTTAGACTCGACTTATCCTCACTATTCTGTCCACAAGATTCCCTGAAACTGATGTTTTGACACCATATCAGACAGCAAGTGGAGGTCTAAGTTAGCTTCTTCCCCTCTACTGTTTGAATAATAAACTGGTCTCTCTAGTCGCTACGAGGTAGGGCTGCCTCCAGCTTGTAACTAGAGGTGACAGGTACTCTTCTAGCAGATGGGCTGTCTTGTAATCTTTTTCTTTACTCACAGCAACTCTGTCTCTTCCTTCTGTTCGGAGTATTTACTCTTGTTGGTAGCATGTAAACAGTTAGGTATGCCTTAGACAGTTCAAAGATGTGTTATGTGGGTGAATTAGTTGTTGCAGGATGCCTGTCTGCCTTCATTCATATGCTTCTTTCAAACATTCCCATTGCCAGATTTCTGCCCAATTAACTGACGGTGTCGGAGCCCAGCCCTGAGCTCCTCGCACAGAGGAAACCTCCCCTGAATTCAGGAAAAGTCCTCAGGAAGCAGGAAGCTGAGAATCAGCCTGAAGATGCCATGATTTCTCCATTGTAAAATGCTGCATTCCAAATGTTTAGTAGACTTGCAAAATGTTTACGCTCTCTTATCAAAATACAAAGCATGTAATTTAACTCCTTTCATAAACTTTGTGTTTCTCAGTGCTACACGTGAGTTGGAATGAATTCAGATTTTTTTTACATATAAAAATTACACAGAAAAATTTCCTTAAATATGTGCACTTTACAGCAACCAGGGCAGCACTGACAAACAGGACAGCTTCTGCAAAATACTGATGTCTCACAACATGTACACTAATATTTCATAACGGCTTTTTGTCTTTGCTTGTCTGTTGTGGAAGTACTGCTGATTTGTCTTTACTCACAGCTAACACTGTGGGGCCAAGTCTTCTATTTGATGCAATCACATGAGGACTGAATTTGATTGCTGATATTTTGGCAAATGTAGCTGGGTTTTGTATTTTAAGACTAACAACGTTCAACTCGGCTCCTTTTGGGAAAACTAATTCCCTGTGGAATAAAGTTGCCCTCCACATAAACATACACTCCTGCATGTTTATGAAATATTCTAACTTTTTTTATTTTTCTTAATGCAAGTGAAATTTTCAAAACTGCCCAAACACTTTTGGTGCAAACCCCCATTAACCTTCCTAGGGATTCTGTATTTAATTGTATTTCATTTACCACCCTTCTTTTATTAAACAGAATGCAACTCAGTTTTCAAAAATAAGCACGCAAATTAATTGTAAAAACTACTATTCAGTTCTTCAAAGAGATATCTTCTATAGATATCTAATTCTATAACCAGCACGGTAACACAGCATTTGCTGTGCAAAATGCACCACCGGTCAAATAAGTAGTAATTTGGCAGTTAGCTCACATTTTAGTGGCACGAGAGAAGAGATTTTCCTACACGTTACAGCACCTACTTTACTCTGATTTTTCGGAAGGTTATGTCAGGTTTCCTAATGTTACGTAAACTGAGGATAAAGATTATGGTCTACTGCTGTTGGTTAAAAAAAAAAAAAAATTCTAATTGATAAAAGTCAATAGATATGTTATACGTGTTCTACTGGTTGATTTTACTAGGTGATATCATAGGCTTCTACTTCATCCTTGGGTATTTCCTAGTGCAAGTATTTTAATTTTACATCCAGAGTTTTCATTCTCTGGGGGATGCCACTAAAGGCATGTGCCGCCATGGCACTTTGGCAAGTTAACTTGTTAATAAAAACTTCTGTGGAAAGACTGAATGGGAATTGAGCATAAACAAAGCGAAATCACTCGTTCTTTAAAGAAACACTTGCAGAAAGTATTTTGCACTATACACCCATCTCTAGCAATTGCTGAAGATGAAATTTGCCCAAAAGTCCTCATGTTACAAATGGTAGGGCCTGCAGGCAACAAAAATAACTGGCTCTTAAATGTTTTTGTGAACCTAAGCCTGAGCAACTACATATTTGTACAAAAATAGGTCACCATTGACAGTATAGCATCCCTAGTACTATGCTAGAATATTCATTAATAGCTCAGAATGCCTGCAAAAATAACCAACCATTCTTTAGGAAGCGTTAAGATACTCCTTCGTGATCTCTCAAGAACTGACTGGTCCCAATCTTTCTTGAGAGATCTTTGCAAAGCAAACCTAGACTTAAAATATTATGCTGTTGCAATTTTAATATGTGTGATTTGTATTCTTGTAGAAAAGGTTGAATTGAAACTCTAGCCAGACACAGCGTGTGCGCTATGGTCTTTGGAAGCATGTTATAAACGCCATCTAAAATCAATAGCAAGAAACAATTACAGCATCTGAATACCATTTGGGTGAAATAAGCTGATGGTGGTGAAGCAACCAGCAGATGTATGTCAATACTTGCAACAAAGTATTCCACAGCATTTGCACAGAGGGGTTGAGTAAATATCAATAAAGCAACTCCTACTACAAACAGTAAAAATGATAAAATCAATATTATAAAATAAAAAGTTAGCACATAGATGAACTCTGTGCTCTAGACAGCGCTGTGTTAGGAGCGTTCCTAAGTTCCTGGATCTCAGTAAAGGAACGGACAGTGGCTGAATTTGTCCAGTACTCTGATTAATCAAGAAACCAAAGTATACAACAAATGGTATGCAAATGTTGTACGATAGAAATTCATACAAAAACGTATTTATGTCCTACAGCAGGAGGAATCACATATCTACTGCACCTGCTAGCCCTGCGCACTGTCAAGAATCCGTCTAATAGCCCACAACATGCTGCGTGCTGCCAGCACTGTCTGCTTAATGGGAAGACCCCAAAGGACTTCACATTTGTCCATGAAAAAGGATAGATTAAGAAAAAATAACCCATTCTTGCAAAAAATTTATATGAAAACATCAAATCTCCGTAAATTCTTTAAAACGCCAGCAACTAAAGGGTAAAACTGTGAGTGACAGCCCATCTGCAAGATGCTGTCTGTAGCTCTGACCTGCATTTAAAACAGGGCTGTTTAGCCTTTTGAGCACCTAAAGTTGGTTCTGTTGTTTGCATTTCATAGAAACTACTTTTGAAAGTAAACAAGAACCTTTAGTGAATTATTTAGCATACAAATAAACCAGCAAAGAAGCCTAAGTAGGCCAATATGAACTAACTGGATTGAAATATTCATCTGTAAATAACTTTTCAATCTGCTGCTTTCACGTACAAATACTACATGGAACATTAGACACAACTAGCTTCTAGGGATATTTAGGCTCACTGGAGAGCAATTTTTATGTCTACTGGCATCTGTGGGTAGTGATATGGACTGACTGTTAATATAACCAACATAAAATTTATGTGAACGCTCACTGCAATAGCAACACACTGTCAGACAGCTGGTGGTTGATGCGTAGCACATGCGGATTTTATATGCACTGTGTAAACTAACCTTTGCAATAAAGATTTAGCAGGTTTATTAGTTTAGGAAATCGCTATAATTAAGGATAATTCATAATGGCCGCTTATCCACTCTATAGCAATAGCTGCTTTAATTTAGACTCTGTTTCTTTGAGCCATAAATAAGTGTGCTGATATCTTCTGCACAGATGTGGCATTCAACCTGTTCAAGTTGGTTGAGTTTTGCTTGTGTTTTAATCAAAAGAATTAGTAGATAAGCCCATAAAATGCACTTTGCTTGAAATAAATTAGCAAGAAATGCGGTTTGGAAGTTCTGAAACTCTACTAGTATCTCCTTTTTGGGAGGAGGGAGTAGAACACAGACATTTTCCACAAAAAAGGAACACACTATATGGTCATAGATCTGACCTGAGATAGAATACCAGATTTGCATAATTAATCATAGGAAAAAGAGATATGTCTGTGACCTACGTGTATTATTTACAATCTATTCAGTTTGTAATTGAGGGTTTGACCTTTGTGAGCCCTTCTAGTAACACTGTGACTTTCCTCCTTTTGTGCACAACCCAAGGCTTCTCTGCAGAAGAATACGTGTGGTGCCTCGCTACTTCAACTCCTATTAATAATTCCTGCAAAACAATTCCTTGTGTCCACACTGCTTACTCAGGGGAAAGCACTTTTCCTGAATTTTCAGCCACCCCATGTTCTAACTGGTTGGAAACACCGTGGGTCTCTCTAACCAAACACCCACAAAGCCGGTTTTCTTTCCATTCCCTCCCCTTGGGCAAAATTATATAGTCTCAGCTTAGGTATTACACAGACACTCAATATTATCACTCCTAAAGAACGGAGAGGCATTTTGCCCTTTCTAGTACCTGCATAAGGCAAACAGAGAGAACACCACGGCCTAAGTTCTTAAGCAGGCCAAAGCACCCCTCGCTGGGGCTCAGCTGAAAGGAATGCAGATCTGTCACAGCAGACGTTCCTGGGGTCTCTGTGGGTACCATAAACGAGGGGACTTGTCACAGGTTTTTAAAGTGAACACTCAACCTCTTGTGACCGCTAACAGTAACAGCCCATTTCTGTCCAGCAATTAATTTACGAAAAGATCACTCTATTGTAAATTTAACCAGGGTTTTCAGCTAGGTGGCCCTATTCCAGAATTCCCCCCATTCTCCCCCGTATCTAAGTTACTCACTGTTGCCCAATGCTTCTCAGAGAATTTCCACTTCACCACCTCACGATAAGGGCCATGCTTGCACCCCCCGCCCCACACCTACACCTGTATGATTCTAACAGAGCAGAGGCCTCAGCTGGAGTAACAGTCTAGTGAAGAGTACAGTATATGGTGTACCAGGCTGAAGATTTGCAGGAAAGGGAAGAATGTAACTGTACAATTATTAGGCAGGATATCTGAGGGAATAAATATCATACACAATATAATAAATATCATAAATAACTGTCCTATATTACTCTTCCCTACACATCTGCTTGTGGTCACTGCTGGGAGAGGGATACTCCGCCAGATGCATCCTTATACTTCCTCTGCATGTATCTGTACTTTTCTGCAATGAAAAAATAGCTTAGCTTGCTATCATCCCGACGCAGAAACACTTGACTTATTGAAGTGTCATACCCAGACATAATACAATTACAAGTACTGGCTCTCCACGGGCGTTCTTAGTAGAAACTTTCCGCAGGTAACTACTTTACTAATCATGAACTATTACCACAAAGGCATACAATAACTGACATATCAAATTAGCTGTTTCTACAAAAAAAGCTGCTACATTTGCCACTTGTGACCCCATTAGTACTTTATGTAGACAGCGACTACGGACCTACCCAACTAAGAAATTATGATTTGAGGTGTCTATTAGAAAATGTTTAATAAGATGGTTGATGCAGCAGCTTGAACTATCAAATGATCACAAGTTTAGGAGTAAATATAATCCAGATTTTCCTGATTCCAAATTATGCTTCTTCCCTTTCTTTGGGAGAACCCTAGATCGGAATGCCCAGTAAAAAATTTGGATACTGAGCTTCGTGGCAGATGACTAAGTATAACAGCTCAAGGTATTATGTCCTTATATATAAAGACAAAAATCCGGAGTGTTATGGAAACCTGTCTAGCCTTGTAAGTCTCCTGCCAGAAAATTACTAATACACTGCCTTTTTGGGGGGGCAGGGGGAGGGGGGAATCTACTTTTTTTTTTCCATTTAGATTTTGTAGCAACCTCAAAAGTGACAGTAAAATGATATAAATTCACATAGTGGCATGGCAGTCAGTGGAATACAGTAAACATTCACTAGCTGGGATCAAGTCAGTTAAAGATGAAATTCTTTTCCTGGCCTGTACTCAGTTTTCCCATCAGTTCAACTTAAACTTTGCCTAAAGAATGTGTACCAGCCAAAGCACTGGATCTATGAGTTTATCATCGGCCTTCTCTAAAAAGGAGAAGCTATACCATTTTTTTTTAAAGAAAATACAACAAAACTAGAAGTAATCTGCTTGCAATCACCAAGAAAATGCATGATAATCATGGTTAACAAAGGGAGATATAGTAATCAC